>NW_012116333.1:1514254-1563429 GCF_000951035.1 Colobus angolensis palliatus
TTTTTGAGATGGAGTCTCACTCTGTCGCCCAGGCTGGAGTGCAGTGGTGCAATCTCAGCTCACTGCAAGCTCTGCCTCCTGGGTTCATGCCATTCTCCTGCCTCAACCTCCCAAGTAGCTGGGACTACAGGCGCCCACCACCATGCCCAGCTAATTTTTTTTGTGTTTTTTCAGTAGAGAAGGGGTTTCACCGTGTTAGCAAGGATATTCTCGATTTCCTGACCTCATGATCCACCCGCCTCGGCCTCCCAAACTGCTGGGATTACAGGCGTGAGCCACCGCACCCGGCCAGTGATGGATCACTTTCAATACTCAATAAAAAAAGCAGCACCTTCCAACCTCTGGCCTCTGGATTTTCACCAGCTTTGTGTGTGCCATTTCCCAACCCCTTGGGTGAACACAGTTACATGGGTAATCTCCTTCCACAAGGGTCTACCAGGTAGAGCTCAGAAACCAAATGCAAAGTGTCAGTCCTGATGGAGGCCTGGCCCTTGGGATGTCTGAGTAAGAGGCTCCACACTGATTCCGTGCTGGATGACAGTGGACTGCCCCACCCATCCTTGGCCAGATGACAGTGGACTGCCCTTCTCACCTTTAGCTTGTGTCCCTGAAGACCCAATATGTTTCTCTCTCTCTGCAGTCCAGCTTGACCTCAGAGTCAGGATACATCACCCAACTCTGCCCACACTGCCTCCCCATGTGATTGGAGTTCCCTAGTGTATGTCCTGCTCAGCTTGAGGTTCCCCAGTACCTCTGTTTGTCTCTGAACTCAACCCCCAGTGCAGGCCCCCACTGACTTTCTTTATTCACCCCTTGCACTTGTGCACACTGAGCACACTGTCAGAGGTTGCCATCTGGGTGGGATGGCCACCAGGCTCTAGAGGGTTAACTGCTTTTCAAGCTCCCCTAAAAAGTCTTACAGTTACGCTGAATCCAAGCGTCCCATCTTCTTTAACCAGTTCCACAAAGTAGATTTCACCAGCACTGATTTCCGGAAGTGATGGAGGACAAGAAGAACCAGCACCCTGCCATAAACAAACAAACAATAATAAAGAGGGGATGAAGGCAGATGTCACCTCTTAGCTCTCACCTGCTCTCAGGAGCATTATTGCACCTCAGAAAGAGCATGAACTTTGGGCTGGGTCAGTAGGGGATGCATTTCTAGCTTTATCATGCCTTCTCCATGTGACCTCAGACAAGGCAGGAGGAAGATGAGGGAGCGATGGACTGGACTGATGCCACTTCTAGGCAGAGAATGCTTGGGTCACAGTTCATGTTCTGCTGTCCTTCTGCCTAGAAGACAGGGTCTTTTGTCCTATCTGTCCCCTTTACTTAGTGCTTTCTAATCACCATGCATGTCAGAAAATTCTAATAATGCACAGGAAAATAAACAAGCTGGAGGAAGCTGAACAACGAAGCCTCGATTCTTCCAGAGACCTTACACACCCCATGGTTGGCAAGGTGTTTTGTCTAAATTTTAAAATTCAAGGAGCAAAACAACTGCTGAGGGTGAGACCTGAAGTGAGAATGTAAAGTCCACCATACTACAGAGGATCGTCTGGCCACAAAGTTGGCCACAAGACCCAGAAGAGCCTGCACCATCTGGGTTGGGTCCTACAGCCTGCACCATGGTCAGCGTGACCTTAGAGCTCCCTTGCTCCCCTTAACTGCCCCCAACCCCAGGAAATCAACTCTCAGGTTTGCCGCCAAAGAAGCCACAGCCTGAAGGCCTCTCTGCCCTTCTTCCTGACAGAGAGGACCTCCCAGAGGAAGGCCTGGGGTGAAGGTTTCGGCTCTAGAGGCCAATCCCTTGCATTCCAATCCCAGCTCTGTCACCTGCTCCCTGAGAGAGCTTGGGTGTGCTCCTTTGCTCTCTCTGTCTCAGGTACCCCACCTATAAAAGGGGTTGATAATAGGAATGGTCTCATTGGGTTACCATGGAGCTTCCATAAGCTAATACATATAAAGTGCTCAGGACACTGCCTGGTACACAAATAAGCACTCAATTAATGGCAGCTACTAGCATTATTCCTCTACCGGCCTCCTGCATACAGTTCCTCATGGGATGTGCTGTCCAGGTGAGCACCATGGCCAATTAGGAAGGCACTGTCATTCATGGAGTCCTATTTCATGCCAGATCCTTGTGGCAGGGGTCAAGACACACCACCCCAAAATAGGGCACCTTGGTACATTGGAGGAATTGGAGAAACAGCACATGCAGGAAGGTTTCTCTGACCTTCCCCTGCTCTTCTCTTCTGAAGCAGGCCCTAAAACCTAGGAAGGATTTTCTAACCTTCCCTTGAAGCAAGGCAGAAGACCCTCAAGTGAGAACGCCCTCCCTATATCTGGGAAAACGGAGCATCTTGTCTGGGAAGACACAGGGACTGAGAGAGGAATCTGAACAAGCAGGCCTTCACTGAGTTCCTCCCAGCTTACATACTCCTGCTTTTTGTCTTATCTCATTTTTCCATGACTCGCCATTCTTCATGAAACATACTCAGGGAGAACTGTTTCTTCAGGTCATTTCCATATGAAGGCTCACATGTCACATAAAACTTACAGTAAATACTTGTGGATGCTTTTCTCTCATTAATCTGTCTTTAGTTACAGGGGCCCCAGCTGATTAAGCTAAGATGAGTAGAAGAAAGAGACAGGTGTTCTCCCCGATGCTGGGCATAGCACCTTAGCTTCCACAGCTGTGGACAGGCATCATTATCTCTGTCATAAAAAGAGAAATGAGGTTGAAAGAGGTGCAATAACCTGCCTGTTTCAACCAGCAAGTTGTCCCAGCGAGAATGAGAAGGGCCACTCAGCCTGAGTAAGGGAAGAGAGGTTGTGGAAGGCTTGTTTTCAAAGGTCTTGGCAGCCTTTGGAGAAACCAGTAATATCAGTTCAGCACCTGGGGCTGGAAACACTAGCTGCTGTGACCAACTCTGAGGCTGAAGGGCGAGAGAAGGGAGTGGTTGATGGACCCTGATAGAGCTGTGCTCTTTGTAGAGGGACACAGCCAACCTGTGTCAGCACAGGGAGAGAGTGGGATGAAGGGTATGAGCTGCAGCTGAGACCCCAGCACTGCCACCCTGTCCTCACTCATCCCACAACTGCAGCCTCCTCCCGAGGCTTCTCTTGAGCAGAACCAAGCAGAACACAGCAAGCTGACTCAGTCCACGAGCACTAGCTGTGCAGGGCCCAGAGCGAAATGGAGAGGCTGGGGCATGGGTCTGGAGGGGCCTAAGGAGACAACGCCACTCAGAGTCCAAAGAGACGGCAGAGGGCGGCAGAGCTGGGACTGAAGCGCATAGCCCTCCATACACCTACTCCAGATCCCATCTTCTTCCTCCATGGGGTATGGTCAAGATCAAAGCCACTGAGTTCCCAGCTTGAGGACCAATTCAAGGACAACAATAGGAGGTGCCTGATTGCCCATGCCTTGCCGTTGGCAGCAATTTCCTCATGTTGCCATTATCATAACAATTATAATTAGTGACTAAGGACTCCAGAGGCACCCACACTGAGCCTGCGCCCAGACAATGACTAGGAACTCTGCCTTTTTCTACGCATTTTTCTCAACAACCATGCCATGCAGGCATTTGCTTCTGTTTGCAGATGAGGAAGCTGTGGCTCAAAGGGGCTAAGGAACTTCCATCCACCTGACATGGAAAACAGAGAGCAGGGAGGGCCTAGGGGCAAGGCTGTTGGGCTCCACAGCCTGTTCTTGTTCCTCCAGATCTAGAAAGTTAACCAAGGGATGATTACCTTTAATGGCAGAAAGGAAAGCTGATGTCTCAGCCTGGGCACTAAGCTCTTCACCCCAGCCATGTCTAGTTCTTCAATATTTCTGTCCTGGTCTTGTGTGTATGACAACAAACTTCCCTGGTACCCAAAGCTCAGGATGTCTGTAGAGGAGACCCCAGAATTGGCTGTGTTATTCTTTTCTTCATCTGGGTTATTTCCACAAACACCTATAAAAGCAAGCCAAAAAAATGTCAACAGCTTAAAAAGGCTGGCTTCTCGGTGGCATCTCTATGTGGGCACAGCGTTTTCTTCCAATGACAGAGGGATCTTTTATAGCTGCTCAGGAACAATGTGAATTTAGCTCCTCCTGAAAGATGTTGCATTTAGATTAGAGAAAGGGAAGATTATATATGTGATTTAGAAACCTAGATAGAGCTTAAGTGACCCAACTATGAATGCGTAGGCTCAAAAGAAGTTCATAAGGCCAGCTCTCCCTTATTAAGCTCTAGCCATGTGATAGGGACCTTAGATATACATACATATAGGAAGATATGGACATCTTCCCATCTTCTCAGCAGACCACCATGAAGGTGTAATCCCTGTTCAAACATAAGAAAACAGAGTCAAAACTATTAAGTATCTTGCCCCAAATCCTACAGCCAGCATGTGGGCACTTAAACCCAGCCTGTCCTGGACACCCCACTGAGCATATCTGCAACCACCATGTGATCCAAAAACCAACGTATCAGGTCCTTTTGGGAGGCTTGGTAATAACCAGACTGCAGGCCCCTCTGAGTGAAGGCTAGGCCACTGATTCCTGCTTACCCCATGTCTGACTTGTGACCTGGCACCGAACAAAGAAAAGAATATGAGGTTGTGAATCAGTAGAAAAATCTTGGGCAAGGTACTTCACATATCTGAACCTAAATTTTCCTGCATCTAAAGTGGAGATAATATCAATATCAATAATATTGTAGAGTTGATGAGGCTTAGAGATTATACATACAGAAAAGATTGTACATATGTAAAGATAAAAATATACATGTACATATGAAAGAATATATATTTCCTCATATATACATATATATGGCTCTCTCTCTCACACACACACACAGACACGCACAGCGTAGTACATGGTAGAGTCTCAATAAATGTATCTACTGTTAATATGTTATTATTAGCTACTCAACAAATACATGTGGGAGGAATGAATAATAGTCAGATTTTCTTTAGACCTGGATACAAGTTGATTTACTACCTTTGATACAGACTCATTAACACTCAGGGAAGTGCCCAAACTCACATGCTGAATGAATTCAATTTGAATAAATTTGATTTAATGAATTTGATTTGAAGTTATTCAAACCTAAAGGTATCCAGCAGGGAGTGGCTGGGCCACTGTTTCATAATGCTGCATTTCTGGCCATTTCATTCACAGATTCTGTCATCGTTGTCCTTCTGGCAGTATCATAAGCATCGGCTCATTATCTTCCACATCCTCCATGAGAAGTGAGGATGGGACTTACGATTGAATTGAAAAGTCAAGCCATGCTGCAACTGGTGTTCTGCCTAGTAGACATATGAGCTGGGAGACCTTCTTTGGTAACTAAAACTCAATTTATTGTAGGCCATGACAGAGGCTCATGACGGACATTTTATCTGTCTGATCCCGATCTCCAATCTAGCCCAGGTGCCTTAACAGCAGCCTAACCAGATAGAAGAAAGTCACAGTGGTCAAGTCTCTGCCACGGAGAGCCAGCCAGCATCACCAAGGAAACGTCTTCCTCTGGCAGTGGCCCAGCTGTATGAGGAAACCCCACCATGATGAAGGCAGCATTGTCAAAAGGTAGCTGGGGCACCACAGTGAAAGGACATTTTATTCCCAGCCATTGTGGGAAACTCATTGTCTGGAATTCTAATGTGAGGTTGTGGTTTGAGAATAGCAGACCTCGAGTACCGCTTTTTGACAACCTCCATCACAGCAGGCCATCCTTGGACTATGCTGAATTGTGATTCAGTCACCTGCATTGTGTTTCCTGATGACACATGGGATGGTTTGATTGCTCCTGTCAGTGGAGGATGTGGAAGAAAACACAGGGATTGCTGAACCACTGCAGAAAGGAGAGCAGTGGTGCTGGGAAATCCGACAGAGACAATAAGCCTGAGACTGGCATTGGGGACGTGCTGAGGCCAGCCTCTGGGAGGCTTCAACCCCGGGATGAAGGGTGTGGGGCTGAGACCCCAGCACGGCCACCTTCCACCATCCATAGCTTCTGGACGGGGGAGCTGCATGGCACTGTGTACATATACAAGAGTGAGAGAGTGTGCAGTGTTCAGAAGGCAAGGCAAATGTAGTGCCTGCATTTAGGACCTAGAAAATGCAGGCTGGTGTGACAGGAAGTCCTCCTGTATACAAAGGAAAACTGTACGACACCCCTGAAGTGTGAAGAAGCAATCGTGAGCCTGAATTTGCAAGCAGTCTGCTGGTAGTTTACAGGATCACCCAACCAAAAGCAGCAGTGGTCTCAGGAAACTAGGGAGAAGGGATGTTAGCCTCCTCCCATTACTTCCTCCAGGCTCCTCAAGCTTGCTCCCAACAAAAACAATAGTATTTTCCTTTGATATAGGCAGTTGTTGCTCTCTCATTCTTATCTAAAGGATGAAGAAAAACATCATTAAAAAGTACTTTACTCTTTAGGTTGATCATGAACACGCACATCAAGTAAGAAGAGCGAGCTTGCCATGAAAATTCAGCTTTAAGAACAGGCCAGGTGCAGTAGCTCATGCCTGTAATCCCAGCACTTTGAGAGGCAGAGGCGGGCAGATCACCTGAGGTCAGGAGTTCAAGACCAGCCTGACCAACATGGAGAAACCCCATCTCTACTAAAAATACAAAATATGCCGGGCGTGGCGGTGCATGCCTATAATCTCAGCTACTTGGGAGACTGAGGCAGGAGAATTGCTTGAACCCAGGAGGTGGAGGTTGCAGTGAGTGGAGATCACACCATTGCACTCCACCTGGGCAACAAGAGTGAACCTCTATCTCAAAAAAAAAAAAAAGAAAAGAAAAGAAAAGAATAGTTCCCATTATCCTCAGCAAACTAACACAGGAACAGAACACCAAATACCAGGCCAGGCGTGGTGGCTCACACCTGTAATCCCAGCACTTTGGGAGGCTGAGGCGGGCAGATCACTTGAGTTCAGGAGTTCAAGGCCAGTCTGGCCAACATAGTGAAACCCCATCTGTACTAAAAAAAAATACAAAAATTAGCTGGGTGTGGCGGCACATGCCTATAATCCCAGCTACTCAGGAGGCTGAGGCAGGAGAATTGCTTGAACCTGGGAGTTCATGCCATTGCACTCCAGCCTGGGCGAGAGAGTGAGACCCCATCTCAAAAAAAAAAAAAAGGAAAATCAAATACCATATGTTCTCACTTATAAGTGGGAGCTGAATAATGAGAACCCATGGTCACAAAGAGGGGAACAACAGATGCCAGGGCCTACTTGAGGGAGGAGGGTGGGAGGAGAGAGAGGGTCAGGAAAAATAACTATTGGGCACTCTGCTGAGCACCTGGGTGATGAAATGGTCTGTACATCAACCCCTGTGACACAAGTTTGCCTGTAATAACAAACCTACACATGTAGCCCTGAACCCAAAACAAAAGGTTAACAAAGAACAGTTCCTGTCTCCTCGCCAGCTGATTGCTATACCTAAACTCAAACTACAGAAATCCTGGAGCAGTCACTGTCAACAAGGACTTTAGGTGGCAATAAAAAGGTCCTCCCTGCCATGCAAGGAGAGTTGACAGAAAAAAAAGACTGGTTGTATCCAGCCGTGTCTAACAAAGAATTAGAGTAGGTTACTCCCTTTCAGCAACACAAGCAGTGGTAACGCCCATCCTGCCCTTGAAATTGCAAAGCTTATTAATTTGTGCCACTACACTGCTTCTTTGCAAGCCAATACCACGAGGAAAGCAATACAGAAGACCTACGTGGACTCCAAGGTCTAGTACCTCATAGTAATCGTGTACTCCTGAAAACAGGGAAGGCTCTTCAGCTACCAAGAGCAGGTTAAAACATACCTTTTGACTGAGAAATAATTAACTCTATGTTGTCAGGGGAATTCTGGATCATCTTAACAGCCATGTTGAATGTGAAGCCCTCCAGACTGATGTGATTCAGGGCTAGTATCTGCCCTCCTGGAAAAATAATACATCTAAATAATCCTTCCAAGGAAATAAAAAAAAGTGATTTCTTAAAACAGTATCTCTAGTGATTTAAAAAGATGTACCTGGTTTGATCATTTTTGCTTTTTCTGCTGGTCCTCCAGGTATAATAGAAGATATAAAAATGCCAGGGTCAGCTTGGCCTGCATACTCTCCCTCATTAATGACAAAACCTGTAATCCAAGATGACAGTCCATGATAAGATGATACTTAGTGATTCTGCTGTTCAGAGAGGTTAGGTCATTTCCCTGATATCACACAGCTACCAAGTGGCATTGGTTAATAGTTACAGTCAGGTCTTCTGATCCTCAAATAGAAGATCCTTTCTACTCTGCCATGATACTTGGAGAAAGGTGGATTGTTCCCCATTAGTAAGCACAGCTAAAGCTAGGAGCACAAACCACCAACAGGCACTGGATTTTGCTTCAGTAGATAACAAGACATAGGAAAGAAATGATTTTTAATCAAGTACCTTGTTTCCATACCTTGTTTCTTGTACAGTTTTTAGGGTCTTAGAAAGTGGTTACTAGTAAGAGGTGAGATAAATTGACTCTTCTTCCCCATGGCTGACTAGAGGAAGGTTGCTACGTGGTATTAGGGGAAAAAAATCTTTTTCTGCATTGTACTTAGATACACTGCAAAAATGTATCAGGCCTAAAAGAAAAACTTTGAAACAAAAGTCCCATTGCTCTTTAGGAACAATTAAAGGGAGAAAAAAGCAGAAGTGATTACTAGAAAAGGCAAACTGGGAGAGGAGGGATAGGAAAGGGTAGTAGACAAGTTGAAAGGGAAAACAGCACCCACCTCCCCACTTTGCCCAGTGGTAGAGACTGGGCCTCACCTGCAGGGAACCCTCTTACCAAAACCACGATGTGGGTCGCGTTTCAGTGTCACATGCACGATTTCTCGGCCTGGTTCAGCTGTAAAGCTCTTCCTCCTATTATTCTGTGACCCTAGAGGTAGAATTAGAGCACCACACTGTGCTTTTCCCCAAAATTATTTGGGAGCTAATACAAAAGGAGTAAACAGCATTTCACACACACACGTGCATGCACATTCACATGCACACATTCCTGAAAACAAAAGTAGCTCATATTTTATCTTCCAGCAGTGCTGGGAATGGACGCCTGAACACACACTCACATAAGCCTCTCTGGAGTGTCACTCAGTGTTGCTCAAGTTCCAGCTTAAAGAGCAGGGGCAAGAACAGTATGGGCTATGGTGCATGTTTTCTGTATGACTTATTGTAGCTCTTTTGTTCTGCATTGGTTTTGGGACAAGACAGAGGATGAGCAGAGATGTATTAATACTTGCTGAGAGTGAAAACAAAAACAAAAGCTAAAACAGAGATGAGACAGCAAAACCTTCCCGTCCCAGGCCTCAAATAACCAGGGGTGACAAGGTGCCAGCAGCCCAGCCTGTGTGACCTGTGGTCTTCCCTTGGCTTGGATCATGGAGGAGCCCCAGACAGAGCCCTGAAGCTGTTCCTGGAGAGCTGGAGTCCTGGGGTGGGGCACTTCAGTGTGTGCCACAGCGTACTTGGGAAAATCCCCAAACAGTGACCCACCACTGCAATCCTTCCGCATCTCTCCCTCCCCCAGGGACCTTGGCAGAAATTGGCAGACGGTTACTGGTAAAGAGTTGCCTGGCAGTTTTCCTGATTGATATGGTTTGGCTATGTCCCCACCCAAATCTCAGCTTGAATTGTATCTCCCAGAATTCCCACATGTTGTGGGAGGGACCCAGGGGGAAGTAATTGAATCACGGAGGCTGGTCTCCCCATGCCATTCTCGTGATAATGAATAAGTCTCACAAGATCTGATGGGTTTGTCAGGGGTTTTCACTTTTGTTTCTTCCTCATTTTTCTCTTGCTGCCATCATGTAAGAAGTGCCTTTTGCCTCCCACCATGACTCTGAGGTCTCTCCAGCCGTGTGGAACTGTAAGTCCAATTAAACCTCTTTTCCTTCCCAGTCTTGGGTATGTCTTTATCAGCAGCATGAAAACGGACTAATACACTGATCCAATCCCCAGGTTTAATGCTCACAGAGTAGAGATATTTTTCCAAGTGTCAGATCTCTTTGTCCTTACATTCAACGGGGAACTGCTCAGGAGGATGCATGGCAGAAGGGACTGCCGTCTACTCTGTGTGTGTTTTCTGGTGAATTCTAGGAAACATTGGTATTCTGGCCTGCATAAAGAAGCATATCTACAGTGAATGGTGCCTTTTTCTGAGCACACCCTCCATAGGAGGTATTATTCCTTCTGGACGAGAGTGTTGGGATTGTCTTCGCCAGAGCTAACACACTTCAGATCCACATACCTAGCCAAAGCTAAATGTCTCTTCCCGACCACAGGTAGTTTAAAAAGAAAACAATTCAAAAAACAAAAAGATTATAAACATTGTGTGGGAAGCAAAATGAAGTGGTGGTAAAAGACTCAAAGCAAGCTTCCTGCATGAGGGTTCCTCTACCCGAGACCTGGCCGTGGCCTGGCCCATACCTGCATGCATGCTCTGAACAGGTGGCCCAGAGAGAGAGTCCCAGGTCATTGGCTTCTGGATCACACAGGCACTCTTCAGCTGCTCCCGGCCAGTGCAGGGGCTGCTGGGAAAAAACAGTGAGGTTAGATAAGGTGGCCCACGGGGAAGGACAGTGAGGTTAGATAAGGTGGCTCAAGGAAGAAGCAATTTCTTGGCATTTCTGAGTATGGATGGTGGCCCAGGGAGGGCAGCCTTGTGTCCAGTCATCCAGCAGCTCCTCAAAGGGACCCCATCAAGGGTTGATCTAGTTATTAGGAGGGCACTGGGAAAAATGGCTCTAGGATCTTTATGTCTCAGAGGGGACACTGAGGTCACTCGGCTTCATATGAGCTTCCTACTATGTGCAAGATATGTGGCCCTGCAAACCTCCATTTATTCAACCATAAAATAAGACTAATATTCCTACTTCCCAGGCTTCTAACGGAACTGAAATGAGATAGTAAGCATCAAACACCAGTCCTCTTAGTGGATACTGATGTTTTGTCATTTGCTCCTGTTTTCAGCTGAAGGCCTTCAGCCAGGCCAGGCACCCTCCACACCCCACCTACCATGTGACTGAGGGCTGCACAGGGTCACTGACCTGCTTGATCATTGTACATGCTTGCGTTGGGTGCCACCTGATCATACCATGCTGTGAACAAGAAGCATTCATGCAGGCATTCAGTTGGCCCTGATGGAATGTGCCGCATGCTAGTAAATAATGTACTAGAGCCTAGCAGAATAACGAGTCAAGGGAGATGTTGCCCCAGCCCCGGGGTCAGTTCTGCACAGATATAAGCTACATTCAGAGGTGAGCAATGTCTAGAGTGAGAGGGAACAATTGATGTAAAGCCGTGTGTCTCAGAGCCCTGGAAAAAGCCAGCTCTGGGCCTCCTGGGTGGCCAAACATCTGAGCAGATTCAGCTTCCCTGGTTACCCAGATTGACCCCACCCCTCAGAGCCCCATAGCCATCTCACAGCTTCAAGCAGCTGGACTATGGCAGGGGACGCTGGCATGGACAGTTTCCCGTGGACCCTCCCCCTGTACCCTTGGAGCTGTGACACCAGAGCTCTCTGCAGGGAGCTTGGTACTGTGCAAAAAGGCTGCAGCTGGAAAGGGAAGAACAGGGGTGGTCGGGGGAGGAGAAGTCCAGCCTCACAGCGAGGTGCAGCACAGAGTAGCTTTGGAGGCTGGCGACGGATGAGGCCTCACTCTGACTTGGCTTGTGTTTGTGCTTCCCTTGCAGCACGATAGACCCACAGTGACAGAACCCCAGGTGTTAGGCCTGGGCTCCAAAGCACTGAGGGTAAAGGGTGGGTCAGGCATGGGCCCTGTCCTCTGGGAGTCTCCAGCCTGCTGTGGGATGCAGAGGGGATGACTTTCATGCCTCCTAGAGCCAACCAAGGAGCTCAGGGAGAGGCAGTGACAGGGTGTTCGTGTGCTCAATGGATGGAGAAATCCCCACAGTCTGGGAGAAGCTGAGAGAGGCGATGAGGCTGAGGGGGCCTTCAGGTGGCCTTTAGGGAAAAGGAAGAGCTTTTCTGGGCCTGGGTTTTTATGACCCATGTGATCTGGGCCACACATGCAACCCTCTACTGCTTAAAAGCCAGTCACTGCCAGCCACAAAAGGATGAAATGTGAATGTTTCCACTCATCTGAGGAGCCTGGAGCGGTCACATTCACAGACCAGAAGGAGCACGGCAGCGGCCAGGGGCTGAGGTGGGTGGAATGGGAGTTGTGTTGAATGGGTGCAGTTTCAATCTGGGAAGACGGACAAAACTCTGGGGATGGACTTCGGTGATGGTAGCACAACATCGTGAGTGGACTGCATGCTACTGAACTGACAAATGGTTAGGATGGTAGGTGTTAGATTATGTGTATGTTTTACCACAATTTAAAAACATTTTAAATGCAAACTTAAAAAAAAACTCATTTACTGAAAGCTTTCTCTGCCAGCCTCAGAGCTAAGGATACACAGGGCACATTGCTGTTCTTGAGAAGTTCCATGTTTAACAGCACAGACACAAGCGTGTGGGTGTCAGGGTGGACAGGACAGAGGGTACTGCCCTAACTGGAGCCAGGGATGTGGAGGAGGCACACCTTTGCCTGGGCTTCAGAAAAGCAGTGATGTGAAGTCAGAGGCCACCTCCCAGAAGTGGGAGGACAGGCAGGAGCTGTACCTCAGGGCAGGCAGCCACTGGCACCTCTGTTCCAAGAGGTGCTGTGTAAACAACTGCTCAGGAATGCCACTGGCGATGGGGTCCTGCCTCCATGTGTCAGCCTTCCCTCCTGTGTTCACATGCCCAGGCTCAGGCCAGCAGCATGGCCCGCACCTTTCTACACAGACCCCATGTGGGCCTCCTATCCGCTGGCCTGTGAGCTCATGAGGTGGGGACCACATCTGCCCTGCTCACCACCGAGTCCTCCGCACCTGACCCAGGGCTGGCACACAGTAGGTGCTCAATCCATTTTTCTAGTAAGACTAAGGAAGCCCTTGCCCGTGGTGTTCCTCCTCTTCCTCTCACGGTGCCCAGATTCTACTCATCAGTCAAGACCTGATGTCACATCCCCCAGGCAGCCCTCCCTGGTGCCCTTGCTTGGAAATTGCTGCACTGTTCATGGAGCCTAACGCTGTGTTTGAGACCAGCATCAAGGCAGTCACCACAGACCCAGCCCATATTCAGGTTTTATAACATGACTTAATTCCCACAGCCACCCAGTGGGGAGGGATGACTATTACTACCACTGGACGAACGAGGAAACTGAGGTCTGGGGTGTTGAATAACTTCCTTGAGGTCACACAGCACTAGACTGCAGAGCAGGTGTTGGCGAAGGACTTCCGTGATGCAGGGCTTGATCCAGAACCCTGTCAGAAGGGGCCCTCGGCAGAGTGGCCTCTGTACCGTGACAGAAACGCTGAACATCTCATCTGCATCACTGTCATGGCCTTTGGCCCACCTCAGACTTCGACTGCAGTGCTGAGGGGCAGTTCCATGAGAGCTCAGGCTCAGCTGAGCTGACAGCATCCTGGCTCAGGTGTGGCCCTCTTTCTGCTCTAGAGATTCTTGCCCATCTTGGGGGCCGTCTCCTCCACCCCCACTATTCCCACCTTACCCAAAAGCATGGGAGAGTCCAGGCCTCCCATCCTTCGACCAAAGGGAAGTAGGAGCCAGTATACGGTGTTTGCCTCCTGTCCTGCAGTTCTAGGAGGCCTCTGCACACCTCTGTGGAGCTGAGCCCTGGTTGCCCTCAACAGCTACCTGGTGACCCCCACTCCTGTGACCACACTTTGCCTGCTTCCTCAACTCACTCTCTTGCTCACTCCTTCTTGGCATCAGCTCCACAAAAACATACCCACACCCAAACCGGTGTCTCAAGCTGTGCTTCTTGGGGGTGGGGTTGGGGGAATCTTCCAAGAATTCAAAAGCCTAGTAATTAGGTTTCCCTTTTCACCCACGGGTTACCAGTAACTTCTGATGTGAGTTATTAAGGATCATGAAAATTTGGCATTTGTAAACCAAGATTAGAGTTATACCGAATTGTATGGAGGGCACCAATTCAGCTTTCTATCAAGAAGGCCAGCTACCATGCAACACTGAAAATCCCCTACTGTGCATGACCACTGGCCAGTCGCTGGAAGGGCCACCATTCTCAGGAAGGATGCTTTGCGGGCAACACATCCTCAAGATGGCCTTGAGTCAGTCATGGCTTCTTATGCCTTTTAAACAATAAAGTGCTATAAGGTACCATCAGTTTGGGTGACAGATGAAAGATGTCCACAAGGTCTTGGACACTCCTACATCAATAACTGGACCCTATTTCTGCTCCCTTTGAATCTGTGCTGACCTGTGACTATTTTAACCAACATTACGGCAGCAGTGACACCAGGCTAGCCTCAGGCCTAGACTTAAACAGAACTGGCAGCTTCTTTTTGGGATCTTGGAGTCCTTCTGCCATGCAGAATCTTGCTGGAGACCCCACAGGGAGAGGAGTTGAGGCTACTCACGGAGAGAGAGGGGCTCCGTGAGCACTGCCTCTCAACCATCCAAGGAACCAGCCTGTGAACAAAGTCATCTTGCATCCTCTAGACTACTCCAACATCTGCTGGACCCCAGTCAATAGCACATGAAGTCCAGAAGAATCCCTCAACTAAGTCCTGCCTAAAATCTAATCCAGTTCATTATGAAATTTCTAATCCAGTCGTTTGTTACACAGCAATAGATGCTCGAAACCGTTTTGCTTTACCACTGTTGATTTAGTTTGTGATGCACAGCAATGTATATTTGCATCAACAGAATTGGGGACAATCATTTTCTAAGAATTACTTTAAGATGATAGTCATGGATATAGATATAGGTATAGATATAGATACACACATAGACTTTCATTTCAAATGAATCATCCATACCTTCTTGCTGAAGTAGCTGGAAAACTCATCCCAAAAAACAGATCCTGCAGCAACCTTCATTGGTCATATGCTGCCTGGGAATCTGTGCTATTTCTATAAATTGCAGTGTAAATGTAATTCAAGTCCTAAGCTATTTTTAAATTTATGAATCATTGTTTTGTCATGTGAAGTTGCATTTATAAGCTCATTATTTTTACATACAAATTTAAATGATAAGCAACTCATCAATAGGAAAGGTAGCATGGTGTAGAGGTTAGGAGTTGGACTCTAAGGCCAGCTGCATGTGTTCAAATCCTAACCCCTGGGTTTTCTCTCTGTGATGTGATGAGGACAACAGAAACACTTAACGGAGTCATAAGACTTAAATTAGCTGATGTGTACACATGCTCAGAACAGCACCTGGCTGATAATAAGGCCAAATAGGCTTATTGCAACTTGTTTATTTGTCCTCTCCAATTTCGTATTATCATGTAGTTCTTTCTTCACCAAAAGATGGGAGCATCATAGAAGGAGGAATGAGATGTTTGTCCTAGAGTGTTTAACATAGACTTAGCCCATAGCTGGCCTTCTGTAAATCTCTGTGGAATTGATTGACTGTTACCCAATAAATATATACTTTTCTTAGACAGATATCTAACATCCTTTAAACAATTTCTTGGCTGGGCGTGGTGGCTCATGCCTGTAATCCCAGCACTTTGGGATGCCGAAGAGGGTAGATCACCTGACGTCTGGAGTTCGAGACCAGCCTGACCAACATGGAGAATCCCCGTCTCTACTAAAAATACAAAAATTGGCCAGGTGTGGCAGTGCATGCCTGTAATCCCAGCTACTCAGGAGGCTGAGGCAGGAGAATCGCTTGAACCCGGAAGGCTGAGGCTGTGGTGAGCCAAGATCACGCCACTGCACTCCAGCCTGGGCAACAAGAACGAAACTCTATCTCAAAAAAAAAAAAAAAAAATCTTCAATCTTCAATATAGATCACTGCAGAGCATCAAGCACATGGTGGTTTGGGCCCAGAGAACAAATGTGTCACACCCACCTGCGCCCGATGCCTTCTGCTCCAGCCTCCTTGCTGCCGTCCACATTGAAGTTATCCAGTGATGTACTCAACATGCCTCCTACAGCGTCCTGAAGCCTGGATGCAAACAACTCGTTTTCTGAGCATGACAATCTCTGAATCCAAATGAGAGGCTTAGACTGGACCTGGTGTGCAGGACTCAAATTGGCCGTTTGCACAAACTTATCATGGTCTGAATTTGGGGAGAAAAAGATAGACATACACACACACAAGAATGATGCTGGATCCATTGCTGTGGTGGTTGTAACATATCACTGGGCCCCCGCTCTCCTCCTTCTTTCTTTTTCTGCTGCTATTTTGTCTCCTGTGATTATCCCTGGGAATGCAAGTTCTCCTAATTAGCACTTGCTAATGAAAGAAACCTCAGAAACAGAAGAAGGAAGAGACAAGATGCTCTCTCTCCCCCCTGCGACTGATAGGACGCAGAGCCAAGGAGCCTGTTTAAATGGGTGCTAACCCTAGAGCATTTGCGGGCGTGTCGGGCTCTGGCAGAGCCTCCCGCGAAATCAGCTGCCCCATCCCTTTCTGCTTTCTGCTTTTACAGATCTGTCCTCCCAAACATTCTTATAACAAATGTTCCTCCAAATCCCCTGGGATCCCAAGATTAGGCTCTGCTCTGTGGAGTATAACCTTTAATCTCTACACAGCTTAGTTTGCCCTGGTAATCATATTTAATACAAGGTCCTATTTCCTGAAATATAATATGAGATGTGTTGGGTCCCCTCAGCTTTGACACTTGCCTTTCTCTTTTCATGCAGAAATGTTTAATAAATAACTTTGATGAAATCTTGAACTTAAGACCATGGATGTGATTAACTCCCCACTTCCCTATTCACATTGTTCATAAAAAAATGTGGGATTTGAAATATAGAGCTTTTAAGTTAATGAGGCTTTACATAAAGCCAAGTTAGTATTTTAAGAAAGGAAAATGATGACTACATTCTGACCATCTGTGCCTTGCTAAAACCAAGAAGGAAAGAATGGTCAGACACATGGTAGTGGTATGGCTCCTGGTTTCTCTGTGTGTGTATGTGTGTGTGCACATGCACTTCTAGAGCCTGGTGAAGTGCCTCCATTTCAAGGATATCCATGGGCATATAATTCTTCAAACAGACTCCCCTCTCTTCCCTAC
Organism: Colobus angolensis palliatus; assembly: GCF_000951035.1. Classification (NCBI taxonomy): domain Eukaryota; kingdom Metazoa; phylum Chordata; class Mammalia; order Primates; family Cercopithecidae; genus Colobus; species Colobus angolensis. The sequence continues at coordinate 1,531,354 of NW_012116333.1, forward strand.
AATGGTGTCTGGTTCCTTGCCAAGGCTGTGCTCACTGAAAAAGCCAGCATTTTTAAAAAAACTTTTTTAGAATTTTCTGCATGCATGAGGCATTATGGTAACATCACTCACATACAGTAGGCAAAAAGCAATGAAGGAATATAAATAAATTAAACGTGACCTGCAGCTTTTGCACAAATTGCATAGTATCTTGCTCCAGAGCTTGGGCTTGCTCAAAAGAGCAACAACAGCAGTAATGTCAACACCAACTACTAATATTTGCTGAATGCTTACTATGTGCCAGGCATCGGGGGAAGCACATTATCTGCACTGTCTCATTTAATCCTCACAATAACCCTGTAGGGTAGATATTATTATACACAATTTGTAGATCATGGAACTTGGGGCTAAGAGACTGTTAATAATTCGCTCATGGTCCCAAAGCCAGTAAGCAGTAGGGCAGACTCACACTCAAACCTGCAGACTCCACAGTCCACGCTGGAAAATGGGAATGCTGAGGACACAAAGACAATGACAACAGCAGGGGAGATTGATCTGAGACACGCCCAGCCTTCTGTTCACCAGGGCCCAAAGGGACAGTCACCTTAGACTTAATCATGATGGATATTAATACCCACAGGGGGATATTCAAGGAAGAGAATGAAGGCAAGCTCTCAACTTAGAGAGGTTTAGTGGGTTTGAAGCAAGACTGTTCAGAGACTATGATTACAGGAAGGAGCCATCCCTTAGAGGCAGGGGACTCACAGAAGTCAGCAGAGGAGAGAGAGCTCAAGGGCCTGTGAGATGCTGGAGAGTGCCTGGAGCCTGAGGAGGAAGCTCAGTTAGCGGGAGAGGGGCCGCTTAGTGAGGTCAGGAAATGAGACCCCGGGTGTCAAGCACTCAGCATCAGGGACTCAGCCTACAGCTGTGGGCTGGCAGGGCTGCCGGTGAGTGCCAGTGTCATCGTTAGGCCTCAGCTTCATGGGGCTGAGTGGACAAACAGTGGAGGGGGGATTTGTTGGAAGGTGGTAGAGCCAAAAGCCGACAACCTTTCAAGAACAGAAGGAAGCATTGCCATGAATGCCCCAAAGCCACTAGAGAGCCGAGGACAGTGGACAGTTTCTATTCCCTGCTGTGGGTGACTCGTAGCATAATTGTGGCACTAGGGAAATAAGGCCGAATCCATCTGGATGTCAAGGGCAAATTCCAAGTCAGTGCCAGTGTCACAAGGGCACAGGATATACTCAGAGCCAAGGGCCATGAGGAAAAGACACCCAGGACAAGATTCTGGGCAGCCCACTGCAAATCTGCAGTCTTGCAGCCTTCTTGGGGAAGGGCCAAGACCATTCCTGCAGCCCCCGGGCCACCCGTGAGAAGAGCTGAGCAAAGGCCCATGGGCCCCACTCTGCAGGGCTGACAGATCCTGCCTATTTAGTCTTGAAATTATGCATTTGTAAAAGCTCAGTGATCTACCTTTTCTCCCCACAGAACCAAATATAACCATAAAGTAATATGCTTATTGAGACAATTTACAGAAGAGTGACTAAGAAGCACTTGGAAAGTGCTCAACTGCTCAAAAATCAAAGGACTGCAAAATAAAGCCACAGTGAGAAATCACTTTTAGCTATCAAATGAACAAAGATAAACACGATGATATGTATTCCAGCAAGGATGCAACGAAACAGGCAAGACAATACTGGGCTTGAGAATGGCACTCGGGAAAACAGCAATAGTCTTAAAAATGCCCATCGCTGGTGCCCAGCAATTACACTTCTGAGATCTAACTAAAAGAAACGATATAAAATACAGAAAAATATTTATTCCAATGATATTTATCATATTATTTGTAATACTTAAAAACAAAAAGTGAACTAAATATCAAAAATGGGAAGGGTTCAGTAAATGATTGTAATTCCATGCAAATCGTCCATTTGTTCATCACAAAACATGTATTAACTGCTTCCCATTTGACACACCACACCTCTGTTCTGTGCTGGAGCTGCTCTTGTGGAACTCCCAGTCCACTGCTGACTACAGGCAGACATATCCACAAATAAAAGTGGCAGAATAATACAGGTGAGAAGACAGAGGTCTGCACAGCAGAGGGAGTGGTCCATCCACCTAGGAAGAGCCACCTGGGGGCAGTCAATCAGGAAAGCCTTCAAGGAGGAGGTTACCGGACTTATCTTGGTGGTCTGAGCCAGGAGAGGGTTGGGAACGTGCTGTAGGCAGAGCGTATGCTGGACACAAAGGCCCTGGAAGCTGAGTCATCCTGGTGTGCTGAACAGCCTGCAAGCTGGCATGAAAAACAGCCAGAGACCAGAAAGGAGGAGTCAGGGCAAAGAATACAGCAGGACTGGGGGCAGAGTGGGAAGTGTCTGGCGTGCCATTCTAGAAGAAGTTTGAGCTTGTCCCTGCAGACAGCAGAGAGCCATTAACAAGTTTTCAGTATGGAAGAAAATGATCGGATTGGTCCTTTTGAAATGTCACTCTGAAGGCTGAGAAGGACAATTATCCGGGACATGAGTACCAGCAGCAAGTCCATTATGTGATGTGCCTCCATTTCAAGGATATGACATGTGTTGGGTTCCCCCAGCTTTGACGTTGCTCTCTCTCTGTTTTTGGTGACAAGTGGGGTGGGAAGAGAGGGTGCAGGCCCAGACATTCCCAGTTTCCTTCAGGGAGGCTGGGTGGATCCATTTGAACAAGACAAATATCATGGCAAAGAGAGGTGTGTGAGAGGAAGGGATCAATTACGGATGCCCTGAGCTTGAGGGATGTGTGGGACCATCAGCTGGAGGAGGCCAGTTCTCAGCTGCATGTAATCACTGAAAACGGTGTCTGCAGAGAGAGTTTCTAAAATGAAGAAATATTTTAAAAAGCAAGGAAACTTTGTCTAAACTCATCCTTTCAACGCAAATAAATGTTAGATTCCTAAAAACTCCTAAGACGGTAGAATGTGCAGTTTGAGAAAACAGCCTGTTACAAGCCAAATAGGCCTAAAAGGACTAATTTTACAACTGAGCTCATGAAATCTTTATAAATATTTTACAGTTGCTGAAATCAGGCAATAAAAGCAATATCAATGGTGTTTCACACACTGTTCTCAGCAATAGCAGGTTAGTCAGGTATAATTAATTTACATTTGTCACCTCCAGCTCCCTGGAAATATCCTGGAACCACCAGCCTGTGGTTTCAATGAAATGTTTATATGTTCATCTGGTTCTGCTGCAAATAACAAAACAAGCTACCGTAATTTTCTGTGTTTGGTTGTGCATCTGCAAGTTCAGCAATTTTCTTTCCCAGTTGACCCCAACTCCTGGGCCAGCCCCAGGGCCCAATGACACAGTTCCCACATGAATTGGCTGGCACTGAACAAAACCTCCGTGAGCAGGAGCCACCATTACTACTCTCGCACTGAGCACAGAACACCAGATATTGAACTGGAAATGTTACACGCACGCACCTTCCCGCTCGAGCACAACACAAACGAACAGGATGGTCTGTATGCGCCAACGAGGACGCTCCAGCTCCGAAAGGGGAAGTGAGCTGCCCAAAGTCACACAGCTAGAAAGTGGCACTCCCCTCAGTCTACCGGACTCCACAGGCCGCATTCCAAATCAGTGTTTCTGAAGCTTATATGTACATTCAAATCACTTGGGTTCTTTTTAAAAGGCAGATTCAGATTCTGAAGGTCTGGAGTGGGGCTTGCAATTCTGTATCCTTTGCAAGCTCGCTGATGACATGCATGCTGCAGCTCCAGAAACCATGCTCTGAACATGAAGGGTGTAAACCACTGTATTATATTGTTCCCTTTTGTAACCAAAGAAGAACTAATGCTTAGAGATTTGACAGCAGCTGTGGTAAAGCCAGTGTGCAAAACCAAGTCTCTCTAGCACTGAATTCTATGCTCTGGTTGGTTATAAAAGGCCGTAGTACAGACGCCGGGCCCCAACAGCCACAGGTTCAAACCTTGACTAGGCCCTCCACTAAGCAGCCAGCACATTACTTAACTTTTCCAAGCTTCAGTTTGCTCCTCCCCATAATGCTGGTATATGCCTCCTGGGGCTGCTTGACCAGGGCAGTTTGAGAAAACAATAAATTATGAACATAAGGGAGGTAATTAGTGTAAGTACTTAGCATAACATCAGAAAAGTTAGTAATAACAATAGTAAATAGTTCCATAGCACTTCGTAAATGCTCAGTAAATATTAATTTGTCTTATGTGATATGTGCCCCATTTTAACCAATAGTCTCACTCTTAGTTATAACAATAATACATGTTCATTGTTGTAAGTTTAATAAATATCGAAAAAGTATTGCAGAGAAAACAGTCACGCCTGCATGCCTAACTCCCAAAGGTAATAACAAGTAACATTTTGGTGCAGTTCATTTCTGTATTCTTTCTTATCTTAAAATACATTAATATTAACCAAATTAGTGCGGTGTGTCTATCTATAACTACGCTATTCAATACAGTAGGCACATGTGGTTGTTTAAATTTAAATATAAATGGACGAAAATTAAATAACATTGAAAATTTAATCCCTCAGTTCTTGTTGCCACCTTTGAAGTGTCCAATAGTATGAACAAATGTGAACTTAAAAGAGCCAGTCCCTCAAGATGGATTCTGAGCAGCTAACTGGGCCCAAATTTGAAATAGATTGCTTTGGCTATTCAGGCTCTTTTTAGATCCCATACGTATTTTAGAATAGTTTTTTCTAATTCTGTGAAGAATGACATTGGTAGTTTGATAGGAATGGCACTGAATCTGTAAATTGCTTTGGGCAGTATGGCTATTTTTACAATATTGATTCTTCCAATCCATAAGCATAGAATGTTTTTCCATTTATTTGTGTCATCTCTTATTTCTTTCAGCAGTGTTTTGTAGTTCTCCTTGTAGAGATTGTTCAACCTTCCTGGTTAGCTGTATTCCCGGGTATTTCATTTTCTTTGTGGCTATTGTTTAAGTGGGATTGTGTTCTTGATTTCACTCTCAGCCTGAGATGTTGTTGGTATATAGAGATGCTACCGATTTTTGTACATTGATTTTGTATCCAGCAACATGGATCGAGCTGAAAGCCAAATTCCTAAGGAAATTAATGCAAGAACAGAAAATCAAATACCACATGTTCTTCCTTATAAGCAGGAGCTAAGCATTGATCAGACATAGACATAAATATGGGAACATAAATATGGGAACATAGACACTGTGGACTACTAGAGGGTGGAGGAAGGTGAGGTGGGTTAGAAAACTACCTATCAACTTCTGTGCTCACTACCAGGGTGACTGGATCCATACTCCAAACCTCTCAGCATCACATAATATTCCCATGTAACAAATCTGCACAAGTACCTTCTGCATCTAAAATAAAAGTTGAAATTTTTCTGAAAAAAAATGAGTTCAGGCAAAAAAAAATCCTACCATACTAGGTACCTTAAATTTTTAAGATATGGTCCTGGTAAAACAAGGTTATTTATATTTTTTGAATTTAGAAGCACAGTAAGCAAAAGATCTGCTAAGCAACCAAAAGTAGGAGAATGTGATGAGTTACATTTCTCACTGTAATTGCTAAGCAGCATCAAATAGCTTCCTGATTGTTACAAGCGCTTCCAGGGCTATTTAATAGGACATTCCTTGTCATTCTTGTTGGTAGGTAATCTTCAACTGCTCTGCATTCAGGTCACCGTGCTGTTCACCTGATCTCTAGATTATGTGTACTGCAGAAACATTTTAGTGTTTTTCTTTGCAAGGATTCCAATCTAAACACAAATTACAAACTCTGCCTCTTCAGTAATCTGGTACTGCTATGAATTTAATACCAAACTCTCAATTAAGGGTGATACAGTAGATGGCTACAGCCATTATGGCAAGGACCATGGTGTATCATTACACTACTTCCTCTTCCTGGGCACACAGGAACTCCTCCCTTTCCAACCCCTCTTGTAGTTCTCATGGGGGCCGTGTGACTATGTTCTGTTAATGAAATGCAGATGGAAGGAACATGAGTCACTTTGGGGTCTGTCTCTTAAAACATCTTGTGCAATTTTACACCTCTCTTTTTCCTTTCTGGAGTAATTGTTCTAGATAATGGAGTTCTCTGTGGAAGCAGCCAAGACCCCAAGTCACTGGAGGAGAGCTGCAAAATAGCCAGACTGAGAAGCACCTGAGAAGCAAACTTTTGCTGTATTAAGCCATTGAAATTTCAACGTTTATTTGTTACCTTTTGTCCAAAATTGTATTATGTTTCATAAGTAAATAAAAACTAAAAGCTAAAAAATATAAATAAATAAGTAAAACAGAGCCAAGCAGCCATTTGCTGATTAGAGATCACACAGGTACTCTGAGTTCCCTGAATACCCACCCTTCTGTTTAACACTGGGACTTTCAGAGCTCACCTGAACCAACCAATCAGAGCTCACCTGCCTCCTCAAATCAGGGCTCAGCTGCATCAGCTAGTCAGAACTGCACCACATCAACCAATCTGAACTAAGCAAGTTTGAATCCTTCATTTGCATAAGTGAACTTGATTGGGAACCTAGGTGGGAACTTTCTCTATAAAAGCCAAACCCTCTCTTTGTTCTCTAGAACACACCTTTGTTTTATACCAAGGTTGTGCCTTCTGCATTTGCAGACTGTAACGGGAATAAAGTCTTTTTCCTTTGAATTCCTTTTCCAAAAACTTTTGTTAATGATAGGTCTGCATTGCTAGTGACTCCCACACTGAACAGTGCAGATATTTCCATCATTGAAGAAAGTGTCATTGGACGGTGCTAGCTAGACACAGTCTTATAACTTCCTTTTCCTCACTTAGCACCATATCATGTAGTTTCACATATCATCAGTGTCCAAAAACTGATTTTACTGTCTGACTTATATAGATGTTCTTGGTTTATTTATCTGGTCTTCTGTGTTTGGATACTTAGATTGCTTTCAGATGGTCACTGTCATAAACGACACCCTAGTAGATGTCCAAGGGCAGCAACTTTTGGGTATGTCTATATTGATTATCTTAGGATAAATATCTAGCTACAAGTAAAATTATGGGGCCAACAGGACATGCACTTTTTAAGGCTTTTGATATATATTTCCAATTGCACTCCGAAAAGATCATATCAATTTACCCTCCCAGTGTTACTTATTTTAGTACTTGCCAACATGAGAAAATAAAACTATATTTCATTTTTATTGTATTTCTGTCATTATTAGAGAGATTTACAACTCTATTAGAGGTACTCAGATCAATTGTTTCTATTTACACAAATTATTTTATGAAATAACAAACTGTCACAGTGTATATGGGGAATATAGCTTCTACTCACCAAATAAAACATGGGAAGGCTGCTCAGAACCCATCTGTGCATTAAACCCATGCTGGGCTGAGCAGAGATCCAGTAAGTATTTACTGGTCTTGGCTGAATCCGTGACAAATGTGTGCTTCTTCCCAGTGACACTGCTTGTGATGGTGAACTTTTTTTGCTGAAGGAAGCAAACACAGACTTTAAATACACTGATCATCCACAACTCTCCACTGATGCACAACTGCAAGAAAATGCTCTGTCCCTCAGTTCCACATCCTGTAGCAGGCATCCACGGGTGCATGGCAGATGCTGTCTGACTATGGCCTGATATTCTTCTTGGCGTAAAGAAAATCCCTCTTTTTAGTCTTTTCTTCATTCATCAATCAAATTGTTTATCAAACAATTACTATTTTCCAAGGAGCATGCTGGGTGAAGAGAATATGAAGTGGGTAAGGTACATTGACCTCAGCAAGGAGGGAACCTAACCCTCAGTGTGCATTATGAAAAGCCACTAAGTATTCCCATTGCTTTTATTGTACAAACTCCAAGAAGTTGTAGACAAAATCTCAACTAGTCAGGTTATGAAAAAGATAAAAACACCTGTGTGTTATAATATTTCTGGCTATAACGTGGCAGATTCTGCTCTAAATGCTTTATGAGTATGAATTTATTTTGTCTTCACAACTACAGAATAAGAGAGATTCTATCACTTTTTTTATTCTGCAGATGAAAAATAAAAAAGCAAGAGTCCTCAAAATGCCACAGGAATTGAGGTCACACCACAAATAAATGCTCCTCCACATTATACCTTCAAGGCCCACAAACAAAGAGATAGTATTTGTCCAGCTCACTGGGCTAAACTGGGGAAGATGACCTATATGAGCCTACCTGTATAGAGCCGTATGAAAAACACACAAATTTTTGCAATATATTATCCTGATAATAACAATAAAATATAAATATAGGTGATATTAAATATTAATTCATATAAAACTTCCAAATAAAGTCTTCATTCTGGGTATTCTATCTATTTCAATAAGAACTTTCAGCTTGCTCCTATAAAGATAACTTTATAGAAACAGGGCTTATGCTTGAAAGGGCTCCCAGAAACCCCTGATCCTCTTTAAGGCTAATCTCTTTTAATTCCTGATAGTCACCATTTCCAAGAAATTCCATTCATGCATGTCAGATATCAACAAAAGACAGATAAATATTCATTGCTTTTTCTCTGAGAAACTCCTTTTTACCATTAACTTAATTTTAGATAAGTTGTTCATTCTCTATATATTCTACTTTTACTGACAAGTATAGTGCTAAGCCTCCTTGTGCTAATAGGAATGGATTCTGAATCCAATTGAACTGTACTATAACTAGTATTTCTTTAAAAAATGTGTTGTCTCAAGCATTCATAAATGCTGCTCCACTACTCATAATAATTCTTCTTTAGTACTCAACAGATCATTTTATCCATACTTTTTCAAAGTTGAATATTTGCTTGAAATACAAACACTTTGTCAGTACACACTGATAGTCTTTCACGCAATCCTGATAGTTTTATATTAAGTTTATCCAGATATTAAGCAATTTTTATATGAACAAGTCACTCTTCTTTTGAGACAGGGTCTCGCTCTGTCACACCCAGTCTGGAGTGCAGCGACACAATCATAACTCACTGATACCTTAAAGTGCTGGGTTCAAGCAATCCTCCCACCTCAGCCTCCCAAGTAGCTGGGATCACAGGCAGGCACCACCACATCCAGCTAATTTTTGTATTTTTTAAGTAGAGACAGGGGTATCACTATGTTGCCCAGGCTGGTCTCGAACTCCTAGGCTTAAGTGATCCTCCTCAGCCTCTCAAAGTGCTGGAATTACAGGAGTGAGCCACTGTGCCTTGCAAGAATAAATCACTTTTTAAAATGTAATAACTATTTTTTAACAAATATGAGAAGGGAGAATCATTCACACACACACATACAAACAAACACACACACCAAAGTTTCTTTCAGCTTATAAACTCTCAGCAAAACTCTGCTTTCAGATGCCAGTGCTCCAAGGTATCAAACACCAGAGTGGAATGTTGATCCTATTTCTTGACATAAAGGTGAAAACAGTCTTGACTGTAGTGGTTTGGATTTTATTTCCATTTATCACCATTTTGATAACATCATATAATGGAAAATTCTTATCTGCAAACTTTCGCATAGGCAAGCTGCTGCTCTGATGATGTATACGATGATGTATAACTCCAATCTCTGAGTTTTCAGCACCAGCATGAAATCCCTTCTTTACACTTCTGTGGTTGCAGTATAAACATATTAGGTTGGTGCAAAAGTAATCGCGGTTTTCGCCGTTAAAAGTAATGGCGAAGGCCGGGCGCGGTGGCTCAAGCCTGCAATCCCAGTACTTTGGGAGGCCGAGACAGGCGGATGACGAGGTCAGGAGATCCAGACCATCCTGGCTAACACGGTGAAACCCCATCTCTACTAAAAAATACAAAAAACTAGCCGGGCGAGGTGGCGGGCTCCTGTAGTCCCAGCTACTCCGGAGGCTGAGGCAGGAGAATGGCCTAAACCCGGGAGGCAGAGCTTGCAGTGAGCTGAGATCCGGCTACTGCACTCCAGTCCGGGCGACAGAGCGAGACTCCGTCTCACAAAAAAAAAAAAAAAAAAAAAGTAATGGCGAAAACCGCAATTACTCTTGCACGCACCTAATTCATAGCAGGTGCTTCTGTAACATGCTGGTTTCAAAGCATCAGTTTACCATTTTGAATATTTTTCATCCCTAGGAGTTTTTTATTTTTTTTTCTGTTGTTATTTGTTCACCTGCTTGATTATTTGTTTTGATACATCTTTGTATCAAATACAAATAATAGTTTTCTAGGCAGGGGAGATTTGCCATCAAGCTAATGAAACTGAAGCTCCAGGGCCCTAACCTCCTGGGAGGAGCCCTGGCAATGCAGTCACATGGTCTTATAATACGCAGAAAGTAAGATGTTTTCACCCCAGTTGGTTAAGACCACTGACTCTTTCTACTCAGACACACCCTCCTTGCCACTTACCTTCGCACCAGGTGGTATTGGGTGACATGGACCAGATCTCTCTAAGAAGTTGAGATGGGGATACACTTGGTTTAGATTTAGTTGGATTTATTTAGGTGATTTGAAGGCTCTTCAAGAATAGTTGCTTTATTGCTAGCCATCCCAGAACACTCCTTCCATTTGTCTAACTCACCTAAAATCTCAGCAGAAAGTTGCAGGGCCAGCAGCCAGATGAAATTGACCATGCTCTATAATACCCAGCCCCCGAAGGAAGCATGAGCTCTACAGAGCCAGTAGCTGATCTACAAGAAGTTTTTGCACTCATCAGAAATGAAAAACTATAATTTAGTTCTCAAAAATACTATCTAATTGAAATGCTTCCCTATCAGGGATATACTCCATAATTGTGTATACTGCATTATCAATACATCATATGAACTTTTTATGGGAATCCCATGAAATAGAATTTGTTAGGTATCACGCATTTGCAGCAAAGAACTCTGTTGCAGCACTAGAAAGAGCAAAAATGTTTCATGCAAAGCTGCGTGTTTCATGCATCCTATTAATCGTTTCAATAATAAAAACATTTCAATCCACCACGCTAGAAGAAAAGCCAAACTATATTTCTACCCTCTCTAGAGAAAATTATATAACAAAAGTTCCATCATATGGAAAAATAATCAGAGTATGCCATTAAAAATTTGAAAGGAAAAAAGTATTATAGACATTGTCAGGAAGTTAATAAAAATATTACTTGCTGGCTTTTGTGATATCTGCAGGATTTGTTCAGCTTTTAAAAATTCATAAAGTTTTTGTGATTTCTTTTCTCATTCTAAATAAACATTTCTTTCATGCCATCTATTGTAACTTTGTATTCTTTTTCACAAAGAGGGCCCCACATAGCATGTATCTGCTTCTGTTTCTATGTATTTCTCTTCAGAGATTTAACTAGTGTTGATAACCCAGAACAGTTACTAACATGCATAGGTTTATTGTTCTAGAAGGAACAGGTTTTTGATTGAACAATCAAACCACACATGGATGTCAACACATCTACGAATCATATTCTTTGGAAATGTCATCTTTCTCTATTTCCTTTGCTGCTTTGGTGCAGGCTGGCAAGATGAATGATCTGTAATTGTTTGAAGAAGTTTGGCCTCAGGTATTAAAAAGCAAAACTGAGACCAGTTTCCTGAGTTAATTTTCATGTTATTCACTGAATTCCCTATTTCGTTCTTACAGAAGCATAGAGAGTTCAAGTCATTATCTGCGTAAGATGCTTGGTTTGCAGCAAGCTGCCGATGACATTACTTCATCTGATGACTGTTCTGTAAAAATAAGTTATTCATGCCAAGGAAGAGGATGATCATCAGAGAATGGAAACCCTAATTAAGTATTTTTTGAGCTACTAAGTTTGTCTTCAGAGCCTGATGACTTCCCCGTTTTAATCAAGAAATTAATCAACTAATTTAATCAGGAAATCCCCTGGTAGGGGGGGAAATAAATACCTGTAAAAGTTAAACCAATGTATACATAAAGTACTTACTTAAGGGGACTGTTGAGCTTTACAGCTTCAAAAAATTCCATTTTTAAAAATTACTTTTTGAAATCAAAGAGGACACTAACAAATGGAAGAACATACCATGCTCATGGATAGGAAGAATCAATATCGTGAAAATGGCCATACTGCCCAAGGTTATCTATAGATTCAATGCCATCCCCATCAAGCTACCAATGAGTTTCTTCACAGAATTGGAAAAAACTGCTTTAAAGTTCATATGGAACCAAAAAAGAGCCCGCATTGCCAAGACAATCCTAAGTCAAAAGGACAAAGCTGGAGGCGTCACGCTACCTGACTTCAAACTATACTACAAGGCTACAGTAACCAAAACAGCATGGTACTGGTACCAAAACAGAGCTATAGACCAATGGAACAGAACAGAGTCCTCAGAAATAATACCACACATCTACAGCCGTCTGATCTTTGATAAACCTGAGAGAAACAAGAAATGGGGAAAGGATTCCCTATTTAATAAATGGTGCTGGGAAAATTGGCTAGCCATAAGTAGAAAGCTGAAACTGGATCCTTTCCTTACTCCTTATATGAAGATTAATTCAAGATGGATTAGAGACTTAAATGTTAGACCTAATACCATAAAAACCCTAGAAGAAAATCTAGGTAGTACCATTCAGGACATAGGCATGGGCAAGGACTTCATGTCTAAAACACCAAAAGCAACGGCAGCAAAAGCCAAAATTGACAAATGGGATCTCATTAAACTAAAGAGCTTCTGCACAGCAAAAGAAACTACCATCAGAGTGAACAGGCAACCTACAGAATGGGAGAAAATTTTTGCAATCTACTCGTCTGACAAAGGGCTAATATCCAGAATCTACAAAGAACTCAAACAAATATACAAGAAAAAAACAAACAACCCCATCAAAAAGTGGGCAAAGGATATGAACAGACATTTCTCAAAAGAAGACATTCATACAGCCAACAGACACATGAAAAAATGCTCATCATCACTCGCCATCAGAGAAATGCAAATCAAAACCACAATGAGATACCATCTCACACCAGTTAGAATGGCCATCATTAAAAAATCAGGAAACAACAAGTGTTGGAGAGGATGTGAAGAAATAGGAACACTTTTACACTGTTGGTGGGATTGTAAACTAGTTCAACCATTATGGAAAACAGTATGGCGATTCCTCAAGGATCTAGAACTAGATGTACCATATGACCCAGCCATCCCAATACTGGGTATATACCCAAAGGATTATAAATTATTCTACTACAAAGACACATGCACACGTATGTTTATTGCGGCACTATTCACAATAGCAAAGACTTGGAATCAACCCAAATGTCCATCTGTGACAGACTGGATTAAGAAAATGTGGCACATATACACCATGGAATACTATGCAGCCATAAAAAAGGATGAGTTTGCGTCCTTTGTAGGGACATGGATGCAGCTGGAAACCATCATTCTTAGCAAACTATCACAAGAAGAGAAAACCAAACACCGCATGTTCTCACTCATAGGTGGGAACTGAACAATGAGATCACTTGGACTCGGGAAGGGGAACATCACACACTGGGCTTATCATGGGGAGGGGGGAGGGGGGAGGGATTGCATTGGGGAGTTATACCTGATATAAATGATGAATTGATGGGTGCTGACGAGTTGATGGGTGCAGCACACCAACATGGCACAAGTATACATATGTAACAAACCTGCACGTTATGCACATGTACCCTAGAACTTAAAGTATAATAAAAAAAATTAAAAAAAAAAATTACTTTTTAGGTTATCTGCATTTTTATGAATATTTTGAAACATAGTGCATTGAAAAATCTGAACAATTAAACATGCAATAAAAAATAAGTAATGTAGTAATATTAAATTCATTAAACAAAGTTCTTCATATAATCTTTCAGTTTAGTTAAAGTAATTTGAGTAATTAAAATTCTGAAAAATTCACAAATATAAATTCATTTGAGTTTGGTCAAAATAATTTGGAAAAAAAAGTCAGTTTCCTGATAATATATGGACCACTTGAATAAACTCAATTAAATTGTGCTCAATTATTATTTATTTTTAGATGTAAGCTTTTTTCCTGAAAACAAACAACAATTTATTATGAAATTGTATCTTGACAATGTGTTAACTTCAAAGCCAAGATGGAAGAAATAAAAGAAACATCCTGAAAATGAATGAAAGCAATTATGTTCTACTCAGGAAACTCTAACATCAAATAATAATACAAATAGTGATCTAGTCAGAAAATGTTTTTAACCATAGAGAAAACTAAATAGGAAACAAATATTTTTTCATGGGCCACAAGATAAAGAACTTCATATTTTATAATAAATCATCACTGAAGTGACACAGGTACTGACTGGAACAACCACAGGACAGGCAGAGGCTGTCAGCCACCAGGGTACAGTGCCAGAGTGATTCACTTCAGGAGGTAGAAATATGCATGCAAATAGAGTTCAAGTAGATTTCAAATGTTGTATACTTAATGGGGATTTTCTACCCAAAAATAGACTTTGAAACTTTTAAGAGCTATCAAAATTTTGCAATCCTCAGTGTCCCGTAGCACATCTTTAGTCCTCAGAGACAGACCAGAGGCCTTGGCACATCGTGTGCTAAGGGAAAATTAAAAAACAGGAAGAAGTTACCAAACCTTTCAGGCTCCACTCAACCTAAACTACATTCTCAACATCCATTTCCCATCTCCAACTTTGGTCTCAACATTAATGGAGTCTCCAAATTAAGAAAACTTTACCCAGAAGGGAAGTGTAGCCCTTTAGACCAATGGCTGTTCTTGGGGATATGTAGGGGTTCAGGCAAGGAATAGTAGGGAAGAAATGACCTCCTGAGGACCTCCCAAAATCCCTTGGCAGACTTCTTCCAAATATCCTTCAATGCATCAGAATGCAGGTTAACAAACAGACAGGTTGTGAGAAAGTTTGGTCAGGAGAAAGCCACATGACCCATGACCCATTGCTCCTCTAAATGGCCAACAAATTAGAGGAAAATGAAGTGCAGGTTATTTATCAACTGAGCTGCACTCACATAAGTAGAAATCTTTCCAGTTTCTCTCCACTGAAACCGTAAAGTTGCAATTCTGCTGTTGTTTTTCACTTCATATACTACAACACCTTTGGCACAGATCCCCAGGGCCATCTGCTCTTCTGGCCTCCTCTTCTCTGAGAATACTTGGTGAACCAGCACACCGTATTCTGGGAGCTGCTGAGTGACCTGGAGCAGAAAAAGGCTGATTTAGAGGAGACAGGCACATGGTTTAAAATAATGGGCCTCACGTCATTCACTCCATGCAAAACACATTGATAGGCGTTCTGAAAAGAAAGAGTAGGATTGTCACATAAGTTTAGGAAACACTGGATTGAACAGATTTATTTGCTATGTACAGAATTTCTCTGCACCTCTGATATGATGGAATTTTCCTTTTCTTTTTTTTTTGTAACCCAAGGAATACTTTTCTCATGGAATACCTAAAACAGTACTTAGAACACAGTTATTATGAAAATAACACAATAGAATAATAATATTCTGAATAAGTTTTTTAGAATTCATACTCTTCTGGGACATCTCATGGTAAGAGATTTCTTTTCCTGGTTATGTCAGAGTCTATAGTATTTTCTGTTCCAACCCCCTTACATGACAGATACAAAAACTGAGGCTAAGGCATAGAAAGCAACCTTTCGGATCACCAGTATTAGTTGTGAACTGCAGAGAAAATGACAATTCACTTTGGCACTCCTCACCACACAGCAATGCCTTCGTGGGGGTCCCCATAGCCCAAGGTCTTGCCCCTGTTTACCAGGTTAGGGGAATAACTTTTGCCAGAGGCCATGGGTCAGCTGGAGCTGGGGACTGCATTAGGCCACCAACTTAAGAGACCAGAGTATAAAATGAACACAAATGTTTCTACACCTGAATGGCAGTCACTTTCCCACCCTGGGCTTTCCCAACCTCATCTTCACCAGGGAGACGCCAGTCCCCATCAGAAAGTTGATGTGTCTCTGGGACCCACAGCCAGGACCTCTTGCTCCATGCATTTGAAGCCCTCTCAGAAGGGTTGTATTGCTGAGATCTGGTATCCCATTCCTACCCCCAACCAGAGAGCATCATGTCCTATCCAATCTCTCTCACCCCCAGGGAAGGTCACAAAAACAGGGACAAATCATGGCTTTTGAGAGCTCCTTTCTCAGGCTCCTTGCCCATTCACTGTTGATGAAGTCCGTGCAGACAGCTTATGCTGCCTGCAGACTCCACAGCTCTTCACACAGGGTTCAGATTACATTTCTGAACCCTAAGCCTCCTTCGTTTAACTTTGGAGAGACCCTGTCATCATCATCATCATGATTATCATCGTCATCATAATCAGTCAGTATCCTCATCATCATACAAATCAATATTTACTGAGCGCTGGTGCTGAAATATCCAGTGGCCAGACTGGGCATGTGATTAAAGTTTAACAAAGCAGGACCACCCCAAGATAACTAGGTAGATGTTTTTAAAGAATTCTTTGTGATATTTCTTTTAAAAATAAGCATTAATAAGTAGTCCTCATTAGGATAAAGACACCTTTGCTAGACTTACACTTCTTCAATTGTTTAGTATTAGTTTATATTCTAATTTATTGTTTAACTATACAAAGAGAGATATGATACTTTTCAGTTCTTTGGGCCTCAAGATTCCTACTGGTAAAGCACCATGCTAAGCCTCTCCCAGCATAATTTCATTATTATTTAATCTTCAGAACAATCACAGAGATGGTGAAGCTATCCCTTTTCTAAGTAATCTGTCCAAGTTCCTGCTTTGGAGTCAGGAATAGAAATATGGAAAGATGAGCCTGTTTGCTCCTGAGTCTTCACTCTTAACAACTGAAATACAGGGAATCCAAAAGGCCTGGAAACATAGGCGAATATACTTAATGTTGTCAATGGCATCTTCATCTGTAAAACAATAAAATAATGACGTCTACCTCCATTCCCTGTCTGCTAGGGAGTCTCCTAGGATGCTTCTCCTGGCCCTGTTTGCATTGCTATTGCTGGGTGTCCTTTCAAAGGGTCATTTCCTCTCCATGTGCTTTGGGCCATCTTACTACAAGGCCTGTCCTCCTTACAACAGGCAGCAAAGTTGAGATGGGACCAAGCACTCCTGGCTGCAGCCACACAGCACCCTTGCTGTATTGAATGTTCTTCTAAACAAATGGATTGTTATTTCTGGATATTCATCAAGGGGTTCAGAATTCATCTTCTCTGACCTCATAATTCCACCCATGGGTATTTACCCTAAGAAAATATGCTGAATAATCAGGACAACCCCTTCTCATAATGCTGTTCAGTACAGATTTGTGGGGTGATTTGGGGAAACCAGCTTCTGGAAGTAAACAGTTTCCTAAAAACAGTACTGCCTTAAAATTGATTATCAGGCAGCCTTTACAAAGGATATTTATAAAGCATGTGTAATTATCAGGAGAGTGCATTTGTTGTAGTGCTAAGTGGGAGAAACTACAAGATACAACCAGTATGATTTCAATAGCAAGAAAAAAATATTTTAATAACCTATTACAACCCTCAGCTATGTAGGAAAATGGCTCCATGGTTGAGGAAGTTAGGAAAACACTGAATTCACCTTAAACAGGTTATTCTGAGATTAATACGCTAATATAGTTGTGAATCTACAGACAGACTATGGCATTCAGTGCTACCCAAAATGGACTTTTGCCCAGTCTGCTGCTAGTATGAGATGCTGAACTGTCAGAGTTAGTCATTAGTGAACCGGGGGCCAAGAGGCAGCCTCCCAATAATGATTTTCTCCTTTTTCTAATGAAACACAAGAGCCATGAGGAGCTATAATTAAATAATCCAGTGATTGCTTGTAGAGTAGTAACTGAGCTCTGGGATGGGCTCTGAGGATCCAGGGCCCTCCAGGTATTTATAGCCCAGTAGAAGGGATGGAAAGTGTCCAGAAAGGACTGCAGTGCAAGGTGTCTTAGCAATATGTATCAACAATGTTCAAAATGTTTATTACCTTCCACCCAGTAACTCCACTCATGAGATTCTATCCCTAAGGAATGAAGCAGAAATACAGCTAAGATTTATATGTAAAAGATGCTAATCTCAGTATCGTTTTAAATGGTCCCATATTGGAAACTATTTATATGTTAAACAATAGAGCATTGAGAGAAAAAAGTAGGGTACAACATATGTTAATTCAAAAGAAGTTTTCAAATGTTTAGATTTATGGGATTATATGCATACATAAAAGTGCATATAGATATAAAGCTAATTTTAAACATATATGCATATACACATATATAGGAATGCACAGAACAAACAGAGAAGGATGAATATACCAAAATATAACTGTGCTATCTCCAAGCAGCAGAATTATGAGGAAATGTTAACTTTTATAATCAGGGAGGGGGAGAAAGCCTTTAACAAACGCTCACCCTAATGAGAGGCTCCCAGTGTGCTCTGGGGGTGATGACAGAGCCCTGTCTAGTTTCTCCATCTGTACCACAGGCAGGTAACACTAGTGTTAACAACCCCAACCAGTCTACCAAGGGGAACTGCAAAAGCAAGAGTGCTCCTTGAAACCGATAAAGATTACATGTAAACGAAATAAAATCTATTCAGTGCTTTCTGTGAATGGGGGAAAATTGGTTTCCTGTATTTTTGCTTCTGAGCCTGGTAGTTTCTTTTACAATCATTTTTCATCATTCAACCAGGAAGCGAGGGACCCTGACAGTGAACTCAGCACTCAAAGCCGGGGTCTGGGCAGAGGCCAGAAGGTAACGTCCATCCTACAGGCGTCTATTGCAGAGTTGGGTCCTTGGCCTCTAGACTGGATTCTGCAGTTCTGTGGCTCTGTGACCACTCATCATCAGGTGGCTTTTAAGTAAGTCTCCACTGGCCCTTCATCAAGGGAATGCTTTGTCCCCTTGACAGGGAACACATGTGCAGCCCAGACTATGGAGTGCCCTGATCATGCTTTGCCAGTGCTTCTCAAACAAAATGCTTGCAGGCTACACTATGTCAGATACAGGGATAGTTCTGCAAAATGACTGGCTGAAAAGCAAAGGACTGACCTCATGTTGGCTGTTCTGTTTTCAAGTACCCATCTCAATTAAGGGCTAGAAAACACAGACCGAATATTTCTACCTGACTTCTGTACAGAGAAATATACAAATCTCCTAGCTTCCTTTTAAAACTGCTCCCCCAATCAAATGGCCCAGCCTGTATCCTGTCCTGGGGAAGCTGCGAGTGTCCTCTCACTTGCCCCCCAGCTGTATCTGCACAGGCACAGTAGCCACTCCCTCCCTGGTCCCCACATCTTGACATAGAGTAGCTGGTATTGTTCTTGTTCCATTGAGCGTTTATTGAGTTGTGCGCCTGTGGGTAGACCGCAATCCTCCCCACAAGATGTGGGGCTTCCTGGGAACAAAGAGCATATGCTTTTTTGTCTCCATTTTCCAGTGCCTGGCCCACAGCAAGGGGAGGTTGTGGAGTAGCAAAGACTATTCATCATTGTGTGTGCCCACACGGGGGTACTGCAGTGCCACTGTTTCTGCCCCGCTGGTGAAGAGACAGCGGGCTCAAGCTGTACCCCTGTGCACAGGCCACAGCAGCTGTGCTGTGTTGAGGACTGCTGCCTGGAGGGCTGCAAACTTGGGGTTTTGCAACGGCTTTTCTCTGGCTCAAGCTCTGATCTTGTACTACTGCTGTCCCATGTGTCAACTATAAGAAACGTGGTCTAGCCGGGCGCGGTGGCTCAAGCCTGTAATCCTAGCACTTTGGGAGGCCGAGATGGGCGGATCACGAGGTCAGGAGATCGAGACCATCCTGGCTAACCCAGTGAAACACCGTCTCTACTAAAAAATACAAAAAACTAGCCGGGCGAGGTGGCGGGCGCCTGTAGTCCCAGCTACTCCAGAGGCTGAGGCAGGAGAATGGCGTAAACCCGGGAGGTGGAGCTTGCAGTGAGCTGAGATCTGGCCACTGCACTCCAGCCCGGGAGACAGAGCGAGACTCTGTCTCAATAAAAGAAAAAAAAAAAAAAAAAAGAAACGTGGTCTCCCTGCTTGGAGGAAAGTGTCTGGAATGCTGATCTAAGATTTGGCCGGGCACAGTGGCTCACGCCTGTAGTCCCAGCACTCTGGGAGGCCAAGATTACCTGAGGTCAGCAGTTTGAGACCAGCCTGGCCAACATGGGGAAACCCTGTCTCTACTAAAATACAAAAATTAGTGGGGCATGGTGGCAGGCACCTGTAATCCCAGAGCGAGACTCTGTCTCAAAAATAAATAAATAAATAAATAAATAAATAAAAGCCCTACCACACTCACCCCAGCTCACTAAAGCCTACCCTCTTTGGCGTCATTTCCAATGCCAGCTGCTTCCAGAAGCCTCTCCTTGCCCCTCCCTCCCTCTTAGAGCTCCACCCTTGCTCGTGCCTCCTTGTGAGTCTGCACACACCTGGGCCGCTTGAGAAGGCTCCAGAGGGGATTGCTGACTGCATTCCCTTGAAGACCAACACCTCTCTCCAGGTCAGGAAGGCCTTACCCTCAAGAACTCCAGCTCAGCATCCTCTCCCCAGAGTGCAGAGCTGAGCCGGTGCATCTCTGAGACTTCGACTTGGACCCGTAGAACGGTCATCCTCTCGATCAGACTTGCTGGGATGTAATCTTCAACATGAAAGTATGGCTTACTCTCCACCTGCTGGAAGTAAGATGCAGAAGGGGAGGGCATGATCAAGACACTGTCCGGGGGACTCTGAGCAGAATGAAAACATTATCCGTAGTCACAATTCCAGGAGAGCTCCAGAGAAAGACACTTCCTCTAGGTGCCCACCTAGGATATTATTTTCCACTATACTAGAAACAGGGCCAAACCCTAGGACATGAACAGAAAAGAGAGAGTAAAAGAGCTGTTTTTGAGCCCCTTTTTATGCAGGTAGTTCACAGAACACGTAAGGCTCTTCTGATTCTCACAGGAATACTCTGAAGACGGCATTGTCATTGCCATTGCCAAGATGAGCAAGAGACAGGTCACTCAACAGGGCAAAGCTCACACCACTTGAAAGTGACAGAAACAAGATTTGTTCACCCCAAACCCTCACACTTTCCATGATGTATGTTTTACCAAAAGGCACAGCAAAACCTTGGCCCCAAAACTCCATGTTTTTTTTAAATTCATTTAGCATTTCTGTCTACATGCGCTCCCAGAACATTGTCTCTTCTCACCAGGAAGGTCTTAGCTTTGGCATCATTGCTGCACAAGAAAGTGTTCAAGGAGTAGCCCCCTGAAAAAGGGGAGACTGGATACCCCCAGCCCACCTTCGTCAAGTCTGTTCTTTGGGAGACTGAGGCTGTATCCCCGCTAGGAGAGGATAGCAGGTCGAATCACTCACTGCTTGATGGTGAGTTCCCTGAACACAGACTCTGGGCAGGCAGAAGTCTGCAGAAGTCCATACAGGAGTGATATTGAGGTCCAATATACAGAATGAGGAATGCAGGACCAGGCAGAGGGAGAAGCTGACCTTTCCTTTGTATTCCCAAATCAACATGTCCTGGTCTCAGGATGCCCTTGCCAGCCTAACCCTGGGCAAGCCATTTCCCTCCAGTTGAGAACAGTTACTCATGAGGAAGGCAGCTAGGATCTGGGAGAATCTGGCCTCGTTGGGGCTGGGGGTGAACGAGTTGGCCTGAGGGGGGATCTGAAGGGAAGAGCACAGTGTCCGCCACCTCCCACTCTCCTGATGTAGCATGTCCCCATGTGGCCATGGACCAAGAATCCTCAGGCTGGTGCTGGCTCGTGCTGGTTTTGAGCTCAGCTCCACCACAAACGGAGAGACATTGTTCAGCAGGCTAGTGCGTAAAAAAGCATTTAGAATGCTATTAGAGTGGCCAAATTCCAGAACACTGGCAACACCATGCTGGTGAGGATGTGGAACAACAGGAACTCTCAATCGTTGCTGGTGGGATTGCAAAATGGCACAGCCATTTTAGAAGACAGTTTGGTGGTTTTTCATAGAACTAAACATATGTTTACCGTACAATCGAGCAATCATGCTCCTTGGTAATTACCAAAAGGAGTTGAAAACTTATGTCCACACAAAAACCTGCACACAGCTGTTTATAGCAGCCTTACTCATAATTGCCAAAACTTAGAAGCAAATGATGTCCCTCAGTGGGTGAATGGATAAATAAACTGTTACATCCAGACAATGCAGTATTGTTCAGTGCTAAAAAGAAATGAGCTGTCAAGCCATGAAAAGACATGGAAGAGTCTAAAATGCATATTACTAGATGAAAGAAGTAGGTGTGTAAAGACTACATACTGTATGATCCTAGATATATGATATTCTGGAAAAAGCAAAACTATGGAAGCATAAAAAGATCAGGGGTTTGGAGGCAGGGAGAAATAAATAAGTGGAGCATAGAGGATTTTTAGGGCCATGAAATTACTCTGTAAGATGCTTGAAAACTGGTTATACAAATTGAGTAATTCTTGTCATATCCAACTAAATCAGAGTCCAGGAACCAGGAAGAAAATGAACTCGGGGCACATAGCACCTGCTCCAAGAATTAAATTTTTCCAACAGCCCAACTACTGAAAGGACTTGCTGTAACCCTAAGACCAATTTTACCTAGTAGCTGCTGAAGAGACCTGCTGGGACTCTAAGACTTGTTTCACCTCCCACTGTCACTCACCGATCAGTTTTCAGTTCCCAAAAGCTTCTCAAGTGCTGATGAGTTTTCTTTCAAAACTACAACATTTTTATTGCTAAGAAAAATCTCAACCTTCTCTTCGTTCTTGAGACACACCAAAGACCAACCAGTATGTGAGTATACCCCAAACTGCAATTCTTGCTTCCCAAATAAATTGTTTTAAATTTAGAGATT
The DNA here is from genome assembly GCF_000951035.1 of Colobus angolensis palliatus. Classification (NCBI taxonomy): domain Eukaryota; kingdom Metazoa; phylum Chordata; class Mammalia; order Primates; family Cercopithecidae; genus Colobus; species Colobus angolensis. The sequence continues at coordinate 1,554,126 of NW_012116333.1, forward strand.
CATCTCCATATTTTATTTGACTTCAACAATAGCATAATGGTGGATACATGTCTTTATACATTTGTCAAAACCCATAGAATGTACAACATCAAGCGTGAACCTCAGTGTAAATTATGAGCTCTCAGTGGTAATGGTGTGTCAATGTAGGTTCATTGATTGTAACAAATGTACCTTCTGGTGCAGGATTTTTATGTTGTCTGTAGGAGAAGGCCGTGCATGTCGAGGGGCAGGGGATATATGAAAACTCCCTATATTTTCAAATCAAATTTACTGTGAATCCAAAACTGTTCCAAACATTAAAGTCTATTAAAACATTTATTTTAAAAAAGCATTTAGGATCTTTGACCCAGGATCCTTTTGGTAGGAATATATCCAAGAGAAAAGTCCATAAGGGACTGAAAAAACTCTGGGGTCAAGTACACTTGTTTTTATGGCATTTATAAAACTGAAAAATCAGATGCAATTTAAATGATAATAATAGTAGTTATCACTCACATAGTGCTACTGGGTGAATACCCCACAATATAAGAACGAAGAAGTGAAGGAAGACTGGGAAGGCATAGCAGGCTGCCACTCCAGAGGATCACTAGGAAGGCCACTGGAGGACATGTACAATTGAGTGAGAAAGAAGAACGCAAATCGAATGTGGTGAATTTCACAACTGTGTAAAAACCCCCGCATGTGATCAAGGCAGGGAAAGAATGCACCCAGAGGAAAGTTATTCTGCTGTGATGATGTGATTAAGGAGATTTATTTTTATACTAAATTGTCTTTGTCTCTCTTTTTAAAATGCAAATGTAATCATGTTGCTTTCCTGCTTAAAATTCTTCAGGGGCTCCCAATCTTTCACAACAGTGGTTTCCAAGTTATTTTTTTCAGCACCAGAACCATTTATCAAAGAAAATATAAGCCCCTTAGGAGGCCACACTGTCTTCCCAGATACAACAGGTGGCCGCCACCCAGCTTCACAGCCACCGAGGCTCAGGCAGCGAACCAGCCAGACTTCTCCTCTTGCCCTTTCAATGACACAGACAGGGACTCTCCTTTCTGAGGCCTCATTCAATGCCCTTTGAAGTGTCCATTGCAGCACCTGGCATATAGCAAAGCAATGTGAAGTGAGCCCTGGTCGCGCTCTTTCTAGCTTACCTAACCTCACAGAGTCACAACTTTCTCAATGGCAAGCACCAGCTTTTCAGGGTTGATGTAAGAATTCAATGGTGCCAAGCCCAGAGCAGGCCTTCCATAAATCAAGACTGAGTAAGTGGTTGTATAAATGAATGGGTTTGCGTAAACTTATTGGCCTTGACAAACATGAGACAGGAAAAAGGTCTGCCTTCAGGGGCCACATGGGGGCAGCAGAGAGCACCTCAGAAATATCCTCGGGGCAGTAGACAGGTTAAGGCTTGGCAGGATTTGGGGATGGGGAAGCAGAAGGAGGAGAATGAGATGACACTGAGCCAGAAGCAGGGTGAGATCAGTCAGAAACTGGACGGGCACAGGAAAGCACCATAATGGAGTGTTGGTGCTGGTCCATTTTATGTGTCAACTTGACTGGGCCATGGGGTGCCCAGATATTTGGTCAAATATTCTGGGTGTGACTGTGAGGGTGTTTTTGGACTTGACTGACACTTAAATCCATACACTGAATAAAGCAGATGGCCCTCCCTAATGTGAGTGGACCTCATCCAATCTGTTGAAGGACTGAATTAAACAAAAAGACTGACCCTCCTGTGGAGAAGCAGCTCCTCTCTGCCTGACTCTCTTCATGCCAGGATGCAGGTCTTCTCTTGCCTTTGGGCTCAGGCTTGGACTGGAACTGCACCATTGGCCCTCCCAGGTTTCCGGCTTGTTAACTGCACAACTTGAAGCTTCTCAGCCTACATAACCACATGAGCCAATGCCTTCTAATACATCTCTAGATAGATAGACAGACATATAGATGATAGATAGATAATAGATACATAGATAGATACATAGGCAGAAGATAGATACATAGATGATAGATAGATAGATAGATAGATAGATAGATAGATAGATAGATAGATAAACTATTCATTAGTTCTGTTTCTCTAGAGAACCTGGACTATTATAGGCTCATAGAGACAGGTCTGAGCCCCTGGAGCCCGGGGGCAGCAGACTCTGCTGTACTGACTCCAGGTCTGAGTAAGAGACTATTACTCAAACTCCCACCTGCCTCCAGTGGATCTGACCTGTGGTCCCCAACAACTCTAAGTGCTAGAGTTAAACTCAGGTTTGACATCCTGTATCTGAATCTACAGACTGAAGGTTAGCTGTTGTGTCATTTTATATTAGAGCACTATAATGCTGGAGGAAGGAAAAGGAAAGCTTGTAAGCATAGGTACCACACATGCATTGCCACCTTTCACCTTTACAGCAGATTTGCAAGAGATTGATGATTATTTTCCATTTTGCAGATGAAAAAGCCAAGGCTCAGAGAGAAAACATGCCAAGGCCATATAGCTACTGAACCAGAGGCCACAGCAAGAATGTCAACTGATTCACTGGGACACTCCTGGCTTACAGCACCCTCCTCCCAGGACTCCGCAGTGTAGCACCACAAGGGCAAGAAGAAGGTGGCCTAGGCATGAAAAAGGCCCCAGGCCCAGGTACTGAGGGCAGGAAAGAGTTCAAGGGTAAGCAGTGACAGGGCTTGTCAAAAGGGCAGGAAGAAGGTTAAGGGGTCCAGGCCAGCTCTGAGACACTGTCTCCCTGGAGCAGTGTCAGGGGCAGAAAGTGAACTTCCAGTCCCCATGGACCAGGGTAGGCCCAGGAGAGGGGACAGATGGGAATTGAACTACAGTTCCTTGACAAGCCAACTGCTGATGTTCCGATGGATGACTGTCATCTGTAGTGTCTTCCAGTCCAGGAGTTTCAGCTCCATTCATTCACAACTCTTGCACAAACTCCCTGTGCTTCAAGCACTGCTTTGGTGCTGGAGAAATGGCTACACAAAGCAGACAAAAAAAGCCCTTACCCTCAGGTGTTTTCTATGCTAATGATCAATAAAATGACTTCATCATCCCACGTGATGATAAATGCTGTGAACAAAAACCCTGCAGGGTGAAGGAATACGCAGGGACTTCGAAGACCCCAGGACACAGCAGCACCTTCCGAGCTGTACCGGGAGGAAAGCAAGACAGTGTTGGGAGAGTCTGAGAAGTGTTTTTCGAAACGCAGTCTGTAACCCATTGGTGAGCTATGAATCAATGTAGGGGCCCATAATCAGCATTTTTAAAATGAATGAAAATATAATAGGAGATATCAATGTGCATTGCATATAGAAAGGCTGCACCTTATTTCCTGAGGTTTTTGCTTCAGTTCTGTTCTATATACTTGTGTGCATGTTGGGTTTTAATGTCCATTTATCCATGGGACATGGCAAAAGAATGTTTACAACCCCACTGTTCTCACTGCTTTAACTGTTGGGCTTGTCCCTGCTCTTCAGTCCAGTTCCAGAGCCAAGGCAGGCAAGTTATAACTGAGGTCACTCACAGCCCTCCCCATCTATCCCACATACCCTATGAGGGATAAGACACAGAACTCTGCAAAGGTGTTCACACCCAGTGGTGGCTACTGCTTCTCTTTCTCAGACTCAGGGTGTATTAATCTACTGGAGTTGCCATAACAAATACTAACTGGGGAGCTTAAACAATAGAAATTCATTTTCTCATAGTTCTGGGGGCTGGAAGTCCAAGACCAAGGATTCTGCAGGTTTGGTTTCTCCCAAGGCCTCTCTCCTTGGCTTGCTGACAGCCCCCTTCTCCCAGTGTCCTCACATGGCCTTTCCTCTGTACTTGTGCCTCCCTGGTGTTTCTTCGTGTGTCCAAATTTCTTCTTCTTATAAGGGCACCAGTCAGATTGGATCAGGGCCCACCTTAACAGTCTCACCCCAAATTAGTCACCTCTTTAAAGGTCCTAACTCCAAATACAGTCACCTTCTGAGGTACTGGTAATTAGGCGTTCTACATATGAATTTGGGGGCTCAAGACTCAGCCCATAATACAAGATCTGACCCTGGTGATGTAGCAGACTAGAACTTTAGGTAAACACGGTTCCTTTGTTCACCAATGATATAACATCTCTGACCACTCTGACCACTAACTGCCCACTGTTGGTGGACATGTATTTCTGGCCACATGTGACTATTCACCTTCTTTTTGGAAATGGGAAACCATCCTTCCTCCCTCTCAGTCTATGCACTTTGCAGTGTGAACTCTATCCCTGCCTCCTAGGGTGACCATGGGGTTAGACTCAAGTCTAACCAATCAAAGCATGACATCCTCCTACACAATGGTTGGCTTCAGGTGGGCACATGACTCTGTCAGCACCAATGAGACAAAAACCCAGGATTTCCATGCCATTTCCAAGGGAGAGACTCTCTTTCTTGCACAGGGCTGGAACCTGGAGGGTGGAATTGGAAAGCCATGAAACGCAAATTTGACAGGAGAGCACAGCTCAGAGACACAAGAAGCCCAAGTCCTGCTGACATCATGTGAGTTCCTATCACCCAGGGTCCAAGGTAAGAGTGATTGGGCTGGAAGCTGGTCAAAGGGATGCTATGGGGCTGAGAAAGAACCAGAACCCTTCAGTTTTGCAAGCCAGTAAATGACATGCTTTATTCAAGCCAGCCTGAGCTTGATTTGCTATCACTGGTAATCAACAGAATGCTGTCCAATCACCTGTGCTGGCAAAGGGTATGGGAGGATGCTAAAAATGACTCAACAGGTCCACTTGTGGGGCCAGGAACTCTAGGGGATTGGTACTGACCTTGAAAGGTATATAACATTGAGACGGATGAGCAGACATTGTGGGAAAGGGCATTCAAAGGCCCAAGTACCTGCCAGTTCTTAGGATTTCAAGGATTTAAAGGTCCTTTTGAAGATTTCTGGGGCAGAAGGGTGGGGTGGGTGTGGTTAATATTTCGTTTTTTAAGCAGTGAATTCCTCCTTCACGCAGTCCTCTTGAAGAAGACCATCTCTTCTCCAGGCTAAGCATTCCCCAGTGGTATCCAGCATTTGTCACATGACAGTGGTGAGTGCTATCCAAGATAAAGCCCACTGTGCTGACTGGGAGGTCACCAGGGAAGAGATTGGTGGAAACTTCCCCTCCTTTGCTCCTTCCCCTCTGCTCCTACTGATGCATCCAGAGATGGACTCCACATTCAGATGAAATGTCACACTGCTTGGTCTCTGTTGAGGTCTGTTCCCAAGCCTTTCCCTTCATCCAGAACATGGGCAGGAGATGGGGGAAGTGCTGCATAAACCCCGAAAGCAAAATTACACTGCTCTCTATAACAGCTCAAGTGGTTGGTTTCTCCTTCCTGCCTTGTGTCCCCATTTTAAATCCTAATTAGGTAAGTAAATACATTAGCATAATCCTTCCCTACTAATAGGCATCTGAAAATCAAATAACAAGTAATTAACTATATTAACTCCCTGAGGATTATAACAGAGGACTATCATAGGCAGTTAAATCAAATAAACTTGCATATGATTCTGCTGCAGGGGCAAGGGCAAGGGCTTGGCCAACAAGATTAGAATTGCCATTTGAGAAGAGTGTATCCCAGAAGAATCAGCATTGGCCTTGGAGTAACACATCTGGGCTCAAATTTAGACTTTACAATGTACTAGCCACATGAACTTCAACTCTATGATATTATCACACCAATTTACAATGTTGCTGTGAGAGCTGAGTTAACATAAATCAAAAATGTCTAGGTAAATGCCAGGTACATAGTGATCTTTTAATAAAGGTTGGCTGTTACTATTCAAAGCAAGACTAAGCAAAAAGAACAAATCTGGAGACATTACATTACCTGACTTCAAACTACACTATAAGGCCATAGTCACCAGAACAGTATGGTACTGGTATAAAAATAGGTATACAGACCAACGGAACAAAATAGAGACTCCAGATAAGATAAAAAGCAAAACACTTACAGTCAATTGATTTTTGACAAAGCAAACAAAAACGTAAAGTGGGGAAAGGACACCCCATTCAACAATGGTGCTGGGATAATTCGCTAGCCACATGTAGAAGAAAGAAACTGGATCCTCATCTCTCACCTTATACAAAAATCAACTCAAGATGGATCAAAGACTTAAATCTAAAACCTGAAACCATAAAAATTTGAGAAGATAACATCAGAAAAAACTTTCTAGATACTGGCTTAGGCAAAGACTTCATGACCAAGAATCCAAAAGCAAATGTAACGAAAACAAAGATAAATAGATGGATTTTAATTAACCTAAAAAACTTCTACACAGCAAAAGAAGCAATCAGCAAAGTAAACACACAACCCACAGAATAGGAGAAAATCTTTGCAATCTATTCATCCAACAAAGGACTAATATCCAGAATCTATAAAGAACTCAAACAAATCAGCAAGAAAAAAAGTGAACAATTTCATCAGAAAGTAGATTAAGGACATGAATAAACAATTCTCAAAAGAAGATATACAAATGGTCAGGGGCAGTTCCAAGATGGCCAAATAAGAACAGCTGCAGTCTACAGCTCCCAGAGTGAGCGACGCAGAAGACAGGTGATTTCTGCATTTCCAACTGAGGTACCGGGTTCATCTCACTGAGGCGTGTCGGACAGTAGGTGCAGGACAGTGGGCGCAGACCACTGAGCATGAGCCAAAGCAGGACAAGGCATCGCCTCACCCAGGAAGTGCAAGCAGTCAGGGAATTCCTTTTCCTGGCCAAGGGAAGCTGTGACAGACAGCACCTGGAAAATCGGGTCACTCCCACCCTAATACTGCACTTTTCCAATGGTCTTAGCAAACAGCACACCAGGAGATTATATCCCATGCCTGGCTCAGAGGGTCCCACACCCATGGAGCCTCACTCATTGCCAGCACAGCAGTCTGAGACTGAACTGCAAGGCAGCAGCGAGGCTGCGGGAGGGGTGCCCACCATTGCTGAGGCTTGAGTAGGTGAAAAAAGCAGCAGGGAAGCTCAAACTGGGTGAAGCCCACCACAACTCAAGGAGGCCTGCCTGTCTCTGTAGACTCCACCTTTGGGGGCAGGGCATAGCTGAACAAAAGGGAGCAGAAACCTCTGCAGACTTAAATGTCCCTGTCTGACAGCTTTGAAGAGAGTAGGGGTTCTCCCAGCACAGAGCTGGAGATCTGAGAACCGATAGACTGCCTCCTCAAGTGGGTCCCTGATCCCCGAGTAGCCTAACTGGGAGGCACCCACCAGTAGGAGCAGACTGACTCCTCACACGGTAGGGTACCCCTCCGAGATGAAGCTTCCAGGGGAACGATCAGGCAGCAACATTTGCTGTTCAGCAACATTCACTGCTCTGCAGCCTCTGCTGCTGATACCCAGGTAAACAGAGTCTGGAGTGGACCTCCGGCAAAAACTCCAACAGACTTGCAGCTGAGAGTCCTGACTGTTAGAAGGAAAACTAACAAACAGAAAGGACATCCACACCAAAACCCCATCTGTACGTCACCATCACCAAAGACCAAGTAGCCTAACTGGGAGGCACCCACCAGTAGGAGCAGACTGACAAGGTAGGTAGATAAAACCACAAAGATGGGGAAAAAACAGAGCAGATGAACTGAAAATGCTAAAAATCAGAGTGCCTCTCCCCCTCCAAAAGAATGCAGCTCCTTGCCAGCAATGGAACAAAGCTGGACGGAGAATGACTTTGACGAGCTGAGAGAAAAAGGCTTCAGATGATCAAACTTCTCCGAACTAAAGGAGGAAGTTCGAAACCATCACAAAGAAGCTAAAAACCTTGAAAAAAGATTAGACGAATGGTTAACTAGAATAACCAGCATAGAGAAGTCCTTAAATGACCTGATGGAGCTGAAAACCATGACACCAGGACTACGTGGCAAATGCACAAGCTTCAATAGCTGATTCAATCAACTGGAAGAAAGGGTATCAGTGATTGAAATCAAATGAATGAAATGAAGTGAAAGAGAAGTTTAGAGAAAAAAGAGTAAAAAAAAACGAATGAAGCCTCCAACAAATATGCGACTATGTGAAAATACCAAATGTACATCTGATTGGTGTACCTGAAAGTGACAGGGAGAATGGAACCAAGTTGGAAAACACACTGCAGGATATTATCCAGGAGAACTCCCCCAACCGAGCAAGGCAGGCCAACATTCAAATTCAGGAAATACAGAGAATGCAACAAAGATACTCCTTGAGAAGAACAACTCCAAGACACAAAATTGTCAGATTCACCAAAGTTGAAATGAAGGAAAAAATGTTAAGGGCAGCCAGAGAGAAAGGTCAGGTTACCTACAAAGGGAAACCCATCAGTCTAACAGTGGATCTCCTGGCAGAAACTCTACAGGCCGGAAGAGAGTGGGGGCCAATATTCAACATTCTTAAAGAAAAGAATTTTCAACCCAGAATTTCATATCCAGTCAAAATAAGCTTCATAAGTGAAGGAGAAATAAAATCCTTTACAGACAAGCAAATACTGAGAGATTTTTGTCACCACCAGGCCTGCCCTACAAGAGCTCCTGAAGGAAGTACTAAACATGGAAAGGAGCAACAGGTACCAACTACTGCAAAAACATGCCAAATTGTAAAGATCACTGATGCTAGGAAGAAACTGCATCAACTAATGAGCAAAATAACCAGCTAACATCATAATAACAAGATCAAATTCACACACAACAATATTAACCTTAAATGTAAATGGGCTAAATGCTCCAATTAAAAGACACAGACTGGTAAATTGGATAAAGAGTCAAGACCCATCAGTGTGCTGTATTCAAGAGACCTATTTCATGTGCAGAGACACATATAGGCTCAAAATAAAGGGATGGAGGAAGATCTACCAAGCAAATGGAAAACAAAAAAAAGGCAGGGGTTGCAATCCTAGTCTCTGATAAAACAGACTTTAAACTAACAAAGATCAAAAGAGACAAAGAAGGGCATTATATAATAGTAAAGGGATCAATGCAACCAGAAGAGCTAACTATGCTAAATACATATGCACCCAATACAGGAGCACCCAGATTCATAAAGCAAGTCCTCAGAGACCTACAAAGAGACTTACACTCCCACACAATAATAATAGGAGACTTTAACACCCCATTGTCAACATTAGACAGATCAACAAGATGGAAAGTTAACAAGGATATCCAGTAATTGAACTCAGCTCTGCACCAAGCGAGCCTAATAGACATCTACAGAACTCTCCACTCCAAATCAATAGAATATACATTCTTCTCAGCACCACATCACACTTATTCCAAAATTGACCACATAGTTGGAAGTAAAGCACTCCTCAGCAAATGTAAAAGAAC
>NW_012116333.1:1563479-1564326 GCF_000951035.1 Colobus angolensis palliatus
AACAAACTGTCTCTCAGACCACAGTGCAATCAAATTAGAACTCAGATTAAGAAATTCACTCAAAACCACTCAACTACATGGAAACTGAACAACCTGCTCCTGAATTACTACTGGGTATATAACGAAATGAAGGCAGAAATGAAGATGTTCTTTGAAACCAGTGAGAACAAAGACACAACATAACTGAATCTCCAGGACACATTTAAAGGAATGTGTAGAGGGAAATTTATAGCACTAAATCCCCACAAGATAAAGCAGGAAAGATCTAAAATTGACACTCTAACATCACAATTAAAATTTCTAGCAGAAGGCAAGAAATAACAAAGATCAGAGCAGAACTGAAGGAGATAGAGGCACAAAAAAATCCTTCCAAAAATCCATGAATCCAGGAGCTGGTGTTTTGAAAAGATCAGCAAAATTGATAGACTGCTAGCAAGACTAATAAAGAAGAGAAAAGAATCAACTAGATGCAATAAAAAATGATAAATGGGATATTACCACTGATCCCACAGAAATACAAACTACCATCAGAGAACACTAGAAACACCTCTACGCAAATAAACCAGAAAATCTAGAAGAAATGGATAAATTCCTGGACACACACACCCTCCCAACTAAACCAGGAAGAAATTGAATTCCTGAATAGACCAATAACAGGCTCTGAAATTGAGGCAATAATTAATAGCCTACCAACAAAAAAAGTCTGGGACCAGACAGATTCACAGCCGAATTCTACCAGAGGTACAAGGAGAAGCTGGTACCATTCCTTCTGAAACTATTCCAATCAATAGAAAAAGAGGCAATCCTCCCTAACTCATTTTATGAGGCCAGCATCATCCTGATACCA
>NW_012116333.1:1564574-1565007 GCF_000951035.1 Colobus angolensis palliatus
CAAGGGATGTGAAGGACCTCTTCAAGGAGAATTACAAACCACTGCTCAACGAAATAAAAGAGGACACAAACAAATGGAAGAACATTCCATGCTCACAGATAGGAAGAATCAATATCATGAAAATGGCCATATTGCCCAAAGTAATTTATAGATTCAATGTCCTCCCCATCAAGCTACCAATACTTTCTTCCCAGAATTGGAAAAAACTACTTTAAAGTTCATATGGAACCACAGAAGAGCCTGCATTGCCAAGTCAATCCTAAGCCAAAAGAACAAAGCTGGAGGCATCACACTACCTGACTTCAAACTGTACTGCAAGGATACGGTAACCAAAACAGCATGGTACTGGTACCAAAACAGAGATATAGACCAATGGAACAGAACAGGGCCCTCAGAAATAATACCACACATCTACAACCATCTGATCTTTGAC
>NW_012116333.1:1566017-1654132 GCF_000951035.1 Colobus angolensis palliatus
ATGTGGAGAAATAGGAACACTTTTACACTGTTGGTGGGACTGTAAACTAGTTCAACCATTGTGGAAGACAGTGTGGTGATTCCTCAAGGATCTGGAACTAGAAATACCATTTGACCCAACCATCCCATTGCTCGGTATATACCCAAAGGATTATAAATCATGCTGCTATAAAGACACATGCACATGTATGCTTATTGCAGCACTATTCACAATAGCAAAGACTTGGAACCAGCCCAAATGTCCATCAATGATAGACTTGATTAAGAAAATGTGGCACATATACACCATGGAATACTATGCAGCCATAAAAAAGGATGAGTTCATGTCCGTTGTAGGGACATGGATGAAGCTGGAAACCATCATTCTCGGCAAACTATCGCAAGGACAAAAAACCAAATACCGCATGTTCTCATTCACAGGTGGAATTGAACAGTGAGAACACTTGGACACAGGAAGGGGAACATCACACACCAGGGCCTGTCCTAGGGTGGGGGAACGGGAGAGGGATAGCTTTAGGAGATATACCTAATGTAAATGAAGAGTTAATGGGTGCAGCACACTAACATGGCACATGTATACATATGTAACAAACCTGCACATTGTGCACATGTACCCTAGAACTTAAAGTATAATACTAAAAAAAAACCAAGATATATAAATGGTCAATAAACATATGAAAAAATACTCCATATCACTAATGATCAAGGAAATGCAAATCAAAACCACAGTGTGATACCACCTCACTCCTGCAAGAATGGCCATAATGAAAAAATTAAAAATGATAGATACTGGCATGGATGTGGTTAAAAGGGAACACTTCTACACTGCTGTTGGGAATGTAAGCTAGTACAACCACTATGGAAAGCAGTGTGGAGATTCCTTAAAGAACTAAAAGTAGAACTACCATTTGAACCGTCAATCCCACTACTGAGTATCTACCCAGAGGAAAAGAAGTCATTATACATAAAAGACACTTGTACACGCATGTTTATAGCAGCACAATTCCCAATTGCAAAAATATGGAACCAGCCCAAATGCCCATCAATGAGATATATAGAGAGATATAGATAGATATAGATATAGATCACAATTTCTTTATCCTCGCATTCCATGAAAAGGAATGGAATAATGGCATTCACAGCAACGTAGGTGGAATTAGAGACCATTATTCGAAGTATCTCAGGAACGGAAAACCAAACATCGTATGTTCTCACTCATAAGTGGGAGCTAAGCTATGAGAATGAGAAAACATAAGAATGATACAATGGACTTTGGGGACTTGGGGAAAGGGTTGGGAGGATGAGGGATAAAAGACTACATGTTGGGTGCAGTGTACACTGCTCAGGTGATGAATGCACCAAAATTTCAGTAATCACCACTAAAAAACTTATTCAAGTAACCAAACACCACCTGTTCTCCAAAAGCCTATTGAAATAAAATAAATAAATAAATAAAAATAAATTTTAAAAATAAAGGTTGGCTATGACTATTGATTATGGTGATTATGGTAGGAATTCAATAAATTAGTAAATTACTGTCTTTAGGAGGTACCTATTAGACTAGAACCATATTAGCATAGTCTAGCAAATAGTGCTCAATGAACGCTTTCTGGATGAATAGGTGGATGGGTTTGTGGGTGGCTGGGTGGGTAGATAGATGGATAGGTAGGTGGATGGGTGGATGGATGGGTGGATGGGTGGATGAATGGATGGATGGATGGACGGACGGATGGATAGACAGGTAAATAGGTAGATGAGTGGATGGATGAATCAATGAATAGGTGGAATGATCGGTGAATGGATGGATGGACGGATGGATGGATAGACAGGTAAATAGGTAGATGAGTGGATGGATGAATCAATGAATAGGTGGATGGATGGATGGATGGATGGATGGATGGATGGATGGATGGATGGATGGATGGATGTACGGATGGATAGACAGGTAAATAGGTAGATAAGTGGATGGATGAATCAATGAATAGGTGGACTGATGGGTGGGTGGGTGGATGGATGGATGGATAACTGTAGTTTACTCTAATGTAACTGGTAGATGCTAACAATATTCAAAGCAGAGTCTCCACATTACTAACACATGCCCTCATTCTGTAACTGTTTTTCCACTGATGCCACACAAAGACCCCAGGTGTTCACCCCTACCTCCTTAGGGTAATTGCCAAACTCAGCCTGCAAGGCAAGGACCCCCAGCTGCAGCAGCATCTCTTCATTGCAGTATAGCCTCTCCTCCAGGATATCTTTCCGAAGCTGCAGGTAAAACTGGTGCCTTGTCAGGCTGTGCCTGGGAAAGAAGTAGCAATAAAGAAAGTTGGGTTGCTAAGGGAAAGGGAGAACATTAGCACCAGTGGGTTTTCTCACTGTGGGAAGTTGGGAAAGTAGAGCAGACGAGATGCAACTCAATAGAATTCAGAGGCAATGCCAGCAAGACAAGTGTGCTCTCCTCCATTTACGCCATGTCTCCTGCCCCTAGTTCAGGATTACTCACTTCACACAAACTTACAGAGGTGTTTCTTGCTCTGGTTTGAGTGAGGAAGCTAATAATCAGTTCAGTAGTGTTTCTAATAAACAAAGAAATAAAGAAGCAGTGATCAAACCGCAAACCCATGTCTCTGTCTTCTAACCCTCATGACTGAGCTGCTGAGTTGTGTGTTGGAGGTGAGGGGGCATTTTGGGGTCACAGACAGAGAATTTTGACCTTGAGTGGAGTATGTCTGAAACAAAAGGGCATATTCTCATTTTGACCAGGGCCTGCATGAAAAAAAAAAAAACTGATTTTTCCCCTTTGTTCTGTCTTGATCAGAATCCAATCAACAGAAAACCAACCACAATAGCTATTGTTATTTGTATGTAATTTACAGTTTGCAAAGCATTTGTCGATCCATTACCTCTCCATCAGCCTGGACATACATAAATCCCTTAAGGAACAAATGAACACATTTGCAGCACTCACTGGAGCATCCCGTAGTGGCTGACAAAGAACTTTATCCTCAGGAAGAGTGTGAAGGTATTCATGGAGGTCTTCTGAGGTTGCTCTCTCCAGCCTTCAGGAGCTATTTTGCACAATCTGGTTTCACTGTCCAGGAAAAAAAACTCTTTGCCTGAAATAGAAATAGAGTATGTGTGGAGGGAGAAGCAGTAGGGAATGCACCATCCCTCAGACTCACAGCCCTAAGCCCTACCCAGAGGGTCACACACAAGCAAGGTGAGTGCAGGAGTGGGAGGTAAGTCTTTGCGTACCTGGTACCGAGGAATCTTTGTTGGGGTTGAAAGGTGTTAAGAAGGAGCAGACAAAGAGGAGAGAATCAAGTAAGGAAAACTCAGCACTGAGAGGAGAAAACAGCATTAGTTATCTTATCTTACAAGCTGTTGCTTAATATCTGCCTTCAGCTATCATCTTATGGGTATAAAATGGAAAATCAACAAAAGGAGTTTCACTAAGTTTGTGCAATGTGCCAGAACCCTCCACCTCAGCTGGACCACCCCGCTCCTCCCCAGCCATGGAATCCTATGGTCCAAATACGTGTGTCCTCCCAAAATCCATATATTGAAGCCCTAACACCCAATCTGATGGCATTAGGAGGTGGGGTCTTTAGAAGGTAACTATGTTTAGATGAGATCATGAGGGTGGGGCCCCCTTGATGAGATCGGCGTCCTTATAAGAGGAGGAAGACACCAGAGCTTCCTTTCTCAGCCATGTGAGGACACTGTGAAAAGGAGGCCTCTGAAAGCCAGAAAGAGGACCCCACCAGGAACCAAATCAGCTGGAACTGTGTTCTCGGACTTTCCAACCTCCAGACCTGTGAGAAAGGAGTGTCTATTTTTGAGCCACCCCCTCTGTAGTATTTTGTTAGAGTGGCCTGAGCTGCCTAAGACATGGTGTAAGTGGAGTCAATTTGCCCTTTGACCCAAGTGGTTCTAGATTGAAAATTCCACCAACCCAAGCTCGGGACTTCAAATCCTGGCAAGTGTGTTCTCCAGTACCTCTGGGAGGGAGGCTGAATCAGCCTCAGCCACTGAAGGCCCCTCCCTCACCCCTCTGCTCTCTTCACAGCAAAACTCAACACCTCCAGTGCCCCCGGCCACTCCTGGGGACTGCTACAGGTCTGCCCCTGTCCTGTTCTACCACACACTCAAAGTGGCTCCTCCTTCTCAGTGGTCTACCCTTTCAGCCCAAAGCATTCTCTAGCAGCTTGCCTGGGCACAGAAGTCCTGCTAGTTTTGGAAGGCAGAACTTTTAAACTGGTGACCAACCTCGTATCCCAATGCATATGCATGCTGGGGTGGGAAGGGGGTGTCCAGGGTTTAAACAGCAGTCACCACACTGCACTCAGACCTCCATCACCTCTGCCACCTGCCTCTGCCCTTGCTGCTGAATCTGCTGCCCCACACTGGACTCACCCTTCCCTTAGGATGAATTCTTCCCAAGAGATAGGCAGTTCTCCACCAAAGGTTGGTTGGTAAACCCTCCCAAGTTGGTCTATATCCAAACCCTAGAGGTAGTCACTTTTGAGTGATTTCCCCAAGATGACTCTAGCTAGGCAGTTGTAGAATTGTCCACATGGGAGGGGCTCAGGATGGCCACCTGACTGGGAGTAGGCAGGTAGGATATAAGTGGATTTGTGAGTGCAGGTGCCCTCACAATGCAAGCACACTGGATTAGATTGCATGTTATAGATCAGTAACAATACAATTCTTAAAGACACCTGTATTCACACTTTACGGAAGGTCAAGCAAATATCAGTTGATCACATCAAAGCATATAACAGTTGTTCTTATTTGGGAGAGAGATCTTTATAAGGTCTGAGAACTATGGGGATAAGAACATGCTGTCACCAGCCCTGCTCGGTACAAAAAAGAATCATACAAGTTCGTGAGCTTCTCCTACTGCAAATGGGGAAATAGAGGAACACTGAGATATGACACCTAAGCCAGATGGGCTGGGAGAGAGAGGATTTTGCCAGAAGGCCAGTGTGATGCCAGCTCAGCCTCCACACAGCGGTTAAAGAGATCCAGCTGTGGCAACATGATATTTACAGTAATGGTGTGAAAGTTATCAATACCAAAATGAGGTCACTTATGTCTAACCTTAATAAAGTGCAGCCAAAAGGCCATGAGGGAGGGCACTCATGCATTTGCCTATACCGAAAAACACCACAGGAAACGTTTTCCATACTGTCGCTTGCTACATGAGTCACACAAGGATAGCCAGCAGCACAAGGACAGCCAGCTGCACAAGGACATCTAGCCATTCACACAAGAACACTTGCCTGACACTCTGTCTTCATCGATGAACTGATGTCAACTCCTGCAATAAGCCCCTGGAATCAATCATCTTTTTGTTTCAAAACAACTCACATGTACTTCTCTCTTTTGTCTTTAAAAGCTTCCCCTTCCCCCGGCCTCCTGGAATGCACCTGTATTCCTCTAGAACATGCATATGCCGGATTGCAATCTCCTGCTAATTCCTGAATAAACTCTTTCTTTGGAAAGCCTGTCTCTCTTTGTTGTTATTTTAGGTTGGGAAAACCTGGTGTTAGAGATGTGGGATCCAAAAAGGACAAGCCTTTTTCCATATCAGTGACCGCAGAACCACGTGCCGTGCGCACTGGAGTCCACTGTGCTGTCTGCTTCCAGGAATCATCTTTCTGCTGGTGCTAAGTTCTGTCTTGGATTCGAGCACCCTCGTTTTGGCTGAGCTTTGACTTGATTTGAGATCTGGTTTTATAGGTGTGAAGGACATGGTCCTTCTTCTGAGTATTCTTTTGGTTTCACTTTTGTAGGGGATTTAGCATCCTTTCTGGTGAGTCGGTTGTTTGTGCACAGAATTTAAATTGGCATCACATAGACTTTTCAAACATAATTCACCCCATGAATTTTTAAGCTTACGGGCAAATTATACCAAAGACAATTTAGAACTCCAGTGGCCAGATGGAGATCATTTGAACTGCCCAAGCTTGTTTCTTCCTTAGAATTAAAATGAGAAGACTGCAGCTATAAGGTCAGTTTGCATGGGGCACATATTTCAATTGGCATCTTGAGGCTTCAAAACGCATTCAGGACTCAAAAATGCCTTAATGCAAATATCTCAAAGCTAGCTGAGACTCATTTCTCTCCAGAACCTTCCCTCCCCATCTACAGTTCTTCCTCCTCTTTGTCTTCCTCTAGCTGAACTCCTTTTTTCCAAATTGCTCAGCTACTATCCCAATTCTTCTCTCCATGACCACCAAGTCATCTTTTAATATGTGAATCTTCTAGGGAAGTTCTAGATGGGTAGAATAAAGAAGTTAAACCCTGCCATTTGGGCCTATCAGCTATTTAAGTTAAAGACACTTCTAAGTGCACTTTTAAGAGCAGGTGCAAATTGGCCACTTTGACCTTTGTGTTATTTCTTAAAGAAGATGAAATTCCCATATGATAGTCATCCTCCCTCTCCTGGAAGGAAAAGCAACATCCTTATCTTCAAGGACAAGAAGTTTAGACAAAATACCACACAGACCTTATTGGAATAACTCTGATCTTTTAAGCCTTCTCATAATTTAGTCCCATTTTCACAATTAACTGTTCTTTGTCCAACCCAGTTACTAATTTGTTGGAGTCTTCATCTTCTTATGGGGGCTCCCATACCACATAAAACACTTATTATGCTCTTCTCCTGTTGAGCTTTCTTATGTTAGTTTACTTCTCAGACACAGCTGGAGCCTGTGAGGATAAAGGATAGAAGTGGTAATTTTCCATCCTCACAGTTTCTGGCAATGAGGATGGCACCCTAACAGGCTGGACACTCCACTCACTCCAGCCTATGGATGAGATGCTGAGAGGCCTGACAAAAGTCTGCAAAAGATGGGGATTCTTTCCAAAGCCAGCTTTCCCAAACATCTATGGGTAATGCCTGGCTAAGAGAAGAAGGTAAAAATTTTTTCTTGTCCCTTCTTTTCTAAATTTGAATTGGCAGGAGAAAAACATTTGTAAGAATGTTCTCTGAATTGTGACTTTTGTGAATTTGGTTCTAGGTTCTAACAGAAATAGCTCTTTTTTTTTCTTAATCTCTGTCTTCTGTGTGATTTACACAAGGATAAAAGTTACAATAAGACTCTCCTTTCATCTTGTTTTATGTCTCAAGAGCTCTGAAGCCAGTGAGGATATCTTCTCTGGTCTCCACCAGCCGGGCCGTGGAGAGATTGTCAGGTTTGCATCAGATGGCTAGCCAGCTGACTGGGAGTCTGAAACACGAAGCGTCTCCTTGTCCCAGAGTGCCAGCTCCCAGGGGAATTTGTCTCAATTGTTTTAATCTCCACTACCTTGTTAACAAGGAGGGTCTTTGTTTTATATCTTTGGGAGAAATGTTGGATCTCAATGGGGGTACTGCATTTTTCACACTCTTTTTGTGGAAGCCTCTTGCATCCATGGTTAAGCCATAAAAGACTACTGGCTTTGAGTCACAATTGAAGTGGTTATACCTTTGGCTATTTGGACTTTTATATTTAAAAGTATTTTTTAGACAGCTCTCATCCTGAACAACTGTCCTGTTGGGACATGTGAGATCTGGCTTGACAGAAGAAAACACACACTTTTATAAATTAACTATTTTCTCAGAAAAATAGAACTAACCTAAATGTTTTTCGAGTTTAGGTGATCTGGTATAATTTTTGGTAAACAAAGAAGCTAGTTTAAGTTTTCTGGTTCAATTAAAACAGGCATGTGTGGAGACTCGTCAACATTAAACATAATACAGACATATCACTTCTTCTACCTGGATTTATTAAGCAAAAGCGTAAGTATGTTTAAGATGGTAAAATTATAAATGTAACCTAAGAATGAAACACACAGTAAAAATAAATTGCTTGATGTGTGACAAATGTGACAATGAGAAAAGAGATTTAAGAAAAGCCACATGTCCCAGCACTTTGGGAGGCCGAGACGGGCGGATCACGAGGTCAGGAGATCGAGACCATCCTGGCTAACACGGTGAAACCCCGTCTCTACTAAAAAAATACAAAAAACTAGCCGGGCGAGGTGGCGGGCGCCTGTAGTCCCAGCTACACGGGAGGCTGAGGCAGGAGAATGGCGGGAACCCGGGAGGCGGAGCTTGCAGTGAGCTGAGATCTGGCCACTGCACTCCAGCCTGGGCGACAGAGCGAGACTCCGTCTCAAAAAAAAAAAAAAAAAATAAAAGAAAAGCCACATGTTTTAACTTTTAGGTCCTTTGCTTCTGTGGTATTTTTTAATACTTGCCTGATTTACGAAACAATAAAAATAACAAGATAATGACTACATTTGTTTAATGTCTAATGGAGTTTTCATAAACAATTCAAACATAATTGTTAAAACCAAGTGAATTGATAAATGTAAATGTAAATGAAATAGAATATAAGTAAGCTTTAAAACAATGACTACGTTTTATAAGATACATCTACCTAAAATGGTTTACAAAATCTTTTTGGTTACTTAAAACCTTAAAGTTATAGTACGTTAAATGAAATGATGAATATTCATGTAATAGACCATTTCCAAAGATATAATGCTGAAACATTAGTTGTTGAACATAAGTTTAAGTTTATAAACTTTTGTCTGCTCACTACAGAGGAACAAAAGATATTTGGGTCTGTTAATTAAAATGCTGTATGCTACACTGAAAAAATGTGCTATGAGGGAGCATATATTCCTAGGTGTTATAAAATAATGTTTTCACAAATTTGTAAAAGGCAGTTTATGATTGCTTACTTTCTAGTTTTCTGGTTTTCATTAGAAATTAAAGTTACCAAGAGTTTTTAAATTTCAATTACTATGCGTAATTCTGTATACAAAGTGTACAAAAAAGTAAGATATGTTTGGGTGAGAAAAGTTATAAGGAAGATATGAGAATGTGTTTTTATTTGTTGTTTTTTAAAAAAGTAATTTTCTCTAGTTGGAGGTTAGTTAAGGATTGCTTCAAAATGAATAAAGAAAAAAGTGATATTAATAAAACTGAATAAGAACATTATAAATAGTTTGAGAAAATTGCAAAAGGTTTATGGAAGATGAATATTATGAAAGAAATTTTTGTGTGACCAAGGTAATTAAAATTAGAAGAAAATTCTTTATTTATGTTTTTCTAAAACTTGAGCCTTAATATCAAAAGCATACTTATGAAAAACTATTATTTTGTCTTCTCTGTTAATAAAATAAAGTTATATTGTAGTATTAGCCTCTGCTGTTAATATTAATACAAGATGTTTTTCCTTAACTTTTTAGTAATTGGCCTAGAAAACAAAGATTTTGTGTTTTATCAAAATAGTTTCTTGTGCTCTCTGCTGTGTTTTATTAGATCTTTGATTACTTAAAAAAGTGAGTCTTCTCAATATTAAAAGAGCTAAGTTTTGACTATTATGTATTTGCCTTTTGAAGCCTTTTAATTATCACTCTGGTTATATGAATGGCAATTATTTCACAGTGACCTGTGATTCTATTTTGATTAAGAGTTTTAAACCTTTTGACAGCTTTGACACCTTCCCAAAATCAAATTCTAAATTGAGTCTTTTTGACCTTGAATTTACTTTGGGTTTTTCCAGCTGGACCCTTGGAAGCAACAAAGGATATGTCCCTCACCTTGGAAAAGAGATATTGAACTAACTGGGTTTATTCAATATTTTAAAATGCATGGGAAACATTGTCCAATAATAAGTGGTAAGAAAACTTTAAGTTATGGCCGGGCGCGGTGGCTCAAGCCTGTAATCCCAGCACTTTGGGAGGCCGAGACGGGCGGATCACGAGGTCAGGAGATCGAGACCATCCTGGCTAACACGGTGAAACCCCGTCTCTACTAAAAAATACAAAAAAAAACTAGCCGGGCGACATGGCGGACGCCTGTAGTCCCAGCTACTCGGGAGGCTGAGGCAGGAGAATGGCGTAAACCTGGGAGGCGGAGCTTGCAGTGAGCTGAGATCCGGCCACTGCACTCCAGCCTGGGCGGCAGAGCGAGACTCCGTCTCAAAAAAAAAAAAAAAAAAAAAAAAGAAAGCTTTAAGTTATATTTACAAATATAGTTTTGATATAAATGTTCCTAAAAGTGTACTAAATTGCTAGAACTCTGGTATGGCTTAGTATAATATTTGGTTATTATGTTAAAATGATATATGCCATAGAAATAACCAAATTTCTCTGTCAATTGCTGGTTAAATCTCCTCAGATTTGTAACCATGACCATTCTAAGTCCTTGTCATCCATGGAATATTATGGTGTTGATACTTTTCTAAACGCACTTGCAATCAGCTACAGTCCAAAAATTGCTTTTTCTTCAAGGAGGTTCACAGAAAGGATGAAAAGAATTCTGACAAGTTACAGGTTTCTGATAACTTCAAGATAAAACCACTGGACTAAGGAAAAATGTCCAGGACACTAAAGAAACTGAGTTTGTGAAACTGCTAACCAAGATCAAGCAGAACAAGAATTAATTACACGAGGCTGAATGAATGGATGAAAAAGAATAATGGGTTTTTATAATTTTTACTTGAAATTTCACTGGTTCTTTAAATGTTTTGTTTTCTAGATTTAAGGAAACTTTTTCCTTGTACGTTATCTATGGTTTACAACAATATAATAAAGTGTACTCTTGTGAACAAAATTAAAATATTTGCTTTTTCTCCCTACCTGATCCAACCAGAATTCTAAAACTAACCATAAGTATTCTTATTTTTATGATAATATAGTTATTTATATAAGTTCAATAAAAATATGCTCTCTTTATAACAGGATACAATATTTAAAATTGGTTGTATTACTAAGGCTTTGACTTGGATGTCATATTTGAAAATGCACATAACGTTACTTCAGTCAAACTGAGGTTTGTCTTGATTTGGCCTCTTAGCCTTGTGAGACTTTTAAAAGTCCAGGCTGAGATTCTTATCAAAAGTTCTAGCAGAACAAGCTTCAAAGGAGCCTGCGTCGTCAATCACTATTCTTGATACACTTATGGCAATACTCAGGCCAAACTTGATGAGGCTTACTTAGCAAACAAATTTGTCTTATTGTGATTATCTTTAGTAAAAATGGGGGTAACTGTAGATAAGAAATTATGCTTCTGAAGGAAGGTGAAAACCGTATTACACCTGTTATCTGACTGTAGTCCTATTCATTGCTTTTGTGTGTTTCTAATCTACCTGTAGACTGAACTGGGCCTTAAATTCTTCTTGTTTCCTCCAGTATCTGGAGAACTAAGAACAAGAACTGCCCTGTTCCTAAAGCCCTATAAACTGAAGCTGGACAACTCGATGTAAAATTCTAGGAACAAGTCTCCCGCCTGATGTGCGAGCTACACAGAGAGTTCACCAAAATGCCCAGTGCTGGTCTAGTGCTTCGAAAAGACCACCAACACCTAGGAAACAGAACAATGAACTCCAGAAAGACTTAGCCTCAGAGCCATTCCTTCCAAACCTCCATGTTGCTTAGATGAAGCTGAAAGAGGTTTTGACATCAACTCCTACTTGCTGGTCATTTCCCTTCAACATGAGACTGGAATGACCAGGGAAGGTCCATCCCAGCACCGAGGAATAATCAAAACCTAACCACAGGATGATCCAGTAGTGATGCTTTCAGAACAATAACTTGATTGGAGAAATGTAAACATTATCAATACCAAAATAAGTCACTTATATTTAACCCTACTAAAATGGAGCTGGGAGGCCGTGAGGGGGGTCACTCATGCTCTATACCTATAATGAAAAATACCTTAGAAATTTTTTTCCAAACCACAGCTTGCTACATGAGTCACATGAGGACAGACAGCAGCACAAGGACAGCTAGGCCACACAAGCACAGCTTGCCACTCACACAAGAAAACTTGCCTGACACTGTTTTCATTAATGAACTGATGTCAACTCCTGCAATAAGCCCTCGGAACCGTTCATCTTCTAGTTTCAAAACAACTCGCATGTACTTCTCTCTTTTGTCTATAAAGGCTTGCCCTTGCCCAACCTCTTTAGATGCATCTATAGTTCACTACGGCATGTGGATCCTAGATTGCAATCTCCTGCTAATTCCCAAATAAACTCATTCTTTGGAGAGCCTGTCTCTCTCCACTGTTATTTTAGGTTGACAGCAGAAATAGAGTCTCTAATGGAACGTCAGAGAGGCAAGAGGGTATAGAAACCCTTTTTCTTGGATATTTAGAATGGAATCTTAATTAGGCTCCTAGGGTCAGGGTACTGAGTCCCCATTAGTCCTGCATCATTAGATGGAAATGCTTTTAACATTTGCTTGTTTGTCTAACTTCAGTGCCCTGAGATCAATCAACCAGATCCAGCAAGCCACAGAAACCCACATCTTACACTCATTATTTCCTGACAATCTTCTGCACTTGCTTGATGCTTTATCCATGAATACTTGAAGCCCCTATCATGCTGACTAATGTCTAGGTATACAAAGGGAGGCACCCAAGTCTCAAATGGTTTTCCCAGAAGAAACAGAGCTCAGGTACCCAGACACCCGAGTTACTGGAGGCACCAGGCCAGCTGGGAGTTGCCCAAGAGATGCTTACCTTTCATATATGCCAAGCCAAAGTAGGTGAGTTCCTCGAGCTTGGCAAAGGACGTCACGGCATTGAAGACAGCTCCCACTGTTGACTCGACATCACATTTTACCTCCAGGTGCTGCCCATTCAGCAGGACCACACAGAGGTCCCTGAGAGCCAAATAGGATTTCCCTTTTTTGGTCTGAAAACAACAGTAGTATCAATTATACTCTAATTATAAGTCATTGAGCCTTTAGCGTGTGCTGGTTACTGTACTAAGCACTTTACACACATTGTTTCACTTAATTGACAAACAACTCTAAGAGATGAGTATATTTACAGTTCCTATGCAGCAGATGAGAAACTGAGGCTCAGAAATGGTAAGAGTCTTGCCCAGGGTTTGCAAAGTTTGTAAGGCAGGAATTGGACTCAAATCTGAGCCTTCTGCCAGGCTCAGCAGGGGCCAGGAAAGCTGGGAGGCCCGTCTGACTGATGTCTTTCCCCTGCGGAAATCCCAGCTGCCCCTTGGGTTCTGCTTCCTAAGAAGGTCACCCAGGGCCCTCATCAATGAATCGTATGGCCCTGGATCATTCTGTCGATCTGACATTGTCTCCCCAGGCACCAGCAGAGCACAGGTTAATTAATTCTAAACTTCAGAGAGAATTTGGGTGGGTGCAGATCTAACGAAGAGACAGAGCTGGAGCAAGCGGATTACCTGGACTCTAGAAATGGGTCAGCAGAGCCAAAGAGCCTCCAGAGTCTGCCTTCTGCCTCTTCATCTCCCACCACAGCCCCACCCAGACCACTGTCGCCTCGGCTCAGCCTCCTGGACAGTTCACCACCAGGCAGCCGCCTGGGCCATTCTGCCTGTGTCTTTGCACATATAATACCCACTGCCGCCAGGGCTCTTCCACTCCCTCCCCACGTGGCAAACTCCTATGGGTCTGTCTGATCAGGCTCTGAAGCCCTTGTCTGTGGCTCTTCCTGAGTATCCCCATGTCCCAAATCCCAGCCTGGACCTCCCCCAGGAAGTTCTCTTTAGAAGGCAGTCATGGAGAGACACTAGCATATGTGGCCTTAGTGCCATCAAGACCATGCCTGTGGTCACACCCTGACCCTCCTGGCACCCAGGGGCAGCCTACACACTCCAAGGGCCAGAATCGATCTGAGGACCCTGTGGGAGGGGGTTTCCCACAAGTTGCTGGGCAGGGCTGATCATACAGGCACACCCCACGCCACCTTGGTTCCCACACTTGCTGCACACCTGAGTCACCTGAGAGGTGAGGGGACCATCCACAAGATGGTTCTGTCAGTCTGGCACAAGGCCTGGGAAATCAATATCTTGTAAAGCTTTCCAAGTTGATTCTGCAAGGGCCAGGAAGGCTGGGAGGCAGATCTGACCTGCTTCTTTCCCTTACAGAAATCCCAGCTGCTTCCTGAGAGGGCTGCTCAGGCCCTCAGTGATGAATCGTATATCCACCAGTGAGGGGCCCCTGCTTGGGTCCATTGCTCTGAAGCTGCCCTCTGGGCACTCTTAATAGCTGTGTCTTGGAATGTGTGTTTTCTAAGTTAAGTCCCCAGGACAATGAGCGTGTATACAAACCTTCGACTTTCAACAGTCCTGCCTCCCCTCCTCCTTGGAGGGTGCTGGCTGCCGACTCCTTTGCTCTCTGAAACCCCAGGCCTGGCTCAGTCTCCCCTGCCCTTCGTCCTCCTCGCACAGTGACCTCTGCTGCCCTCCACTGAGGGCAGCCATGGCTCTCACTGTCCTCTAGTGATGCCCTCCTCAGGGGCTGGTGGAGGAAAGGTCCCAAGTAGGCACATGCACCCAAGGCATGTCAGAGCAACCATGACAGTGGCTGTCCCCACCCTGGGTCAGCAGCATCAAAGCTCTTTCCATGGGCGATTCAGCAGGGAGAAGCCTCTCACCCACCCAGCTCCCAAGCCAGGTACCAAATGCATCTCCATACAAAGGGTGTAACCCCTTGTGGGGACCACTGATTGTCTGGGCTGGGGCAGCAGAGTCATGGGAAGGGAGCTTGGGCTTTTTCACCCTGCGTGGGGCATGGTGCATGGATCCAGCAACTGGTGTGACAAAGTCACAGGGCAGGGTCCCAGGTACCTGCAAGGGTCTCTGTCCACCTCGTGAATATCCCTATGCCCAAGAGAATGTGACATTAAACAGCGAATAAAAAATAAAAACACCATGACATGCTGAGACAGAGAAAGTACACATGGAGAAAAAAGAAAATGTTTTATATTTCAGCTCCTAAGGTGGCTACTTTTGAACACAGGATACTGCCTCTTGACGTTTCAGTGAGCCTATTTGCCAGTGTTTCCCATGGGACAGTCATGCTGTGAGGGGAATCTGTTTTGTTCCCAACACCCATAGGGAAGCAGAAGGAAAGGGTGTGTGTATGAAGAACTCCACTTAGAGGGAGACATAGGGAGCTACATTCACTGAGCACCCTGGGGACAGGAAAGGAGGGGCTAAAGGAACAGGGGCAAATGTTCCAGTCCAAGTCAGACAAACAGACCGAGTGACATAGGAAACCCTGGAAATGGGGCCTCCCCTTTCCCAGGTAAGGGACAGAGGTCCAAAAAGTCTTTTACTGAGGGAGCCCTCAGTCACCCTCATGCCTTTCTGGCATCTTTCTAGAGGCTAGGGTTCAAGATCCCCTCTGAGGATTGTAACTAGGCTCCTAGACCTGATGTGTAGGTCAAGATGCTCGCCCCGGACAGAACTGGGACAATAGCACCGTTTCCATCACCTGGAGTCTTGGTACCTAAGCACTGCACAAGCATCCCTGCAGAGCAGGAGAAGCTGGCCCCCATCACAGCAGGTCTGGCCCATCTACCTGGTGGGTAGAGGAGTCTCCAGTCACGTAAACCATGTGACCACAGGGATGTCAGGAAGGGGTTCCTGGGTGAATTTTCCTTTCTTCCCCTCAGCTGAGGGCTGGTGATTTGAAGGGGATGGGCAGAGGTGGGACTGGCCTGAGGAGGCCATGGCCCTATGACTTGCAAGCCCTATACAGGAAGTGTCTTCAGAAAGTTGTAGACCCCCAGAGTGAGCCACCCTGACACCTCCAGCCCCTCACACACCAGTCTTCTTAAGTTTAGCATTTTCATGCTTTGGGTAACTCAATCTTGCATACTTGGGGTGTAAAAGTTATCATCCCACTTCATACTTTTTGTGCCAGTGCAGAGGGACCAGGCACACAGTGGGTGCCCAGTCAGCGTGTGCTACATGAATTGATGCAGTTGGTCATTGCATAGGAATTGGAGGCCCGGGTTAGGCAGGCATCCCACTTGCACTGACCAAATTGTTTCAACACTTTCAGGACTCAGGTGTAGAGGGAATGATGTCAGTGCACTGCAACAGACATTCCCTTGACAGGGGGGTACTTGGAAGCTGGGATTCAATGGGATTTTGCTGGAGTGAGCCAGAGGTGGGCTCATTGGTGCTCTTCAGTGCAGGAAGGACAAGTGGTAGGTGATGCAGGAGCCTGGGAGGAGAGAGCATCTAGCCACGCCCCACCCTAGCCCTGCCTCCAGGAGGCCCTGAACAGAGGCCCAGAAAGCCAAATTGACAATGTGTGCGCTTCCAGCCCTGGGGGTTGGGGAGATGGGAAAGGCTCACATTCAAGTACTCAACATTGACTGAGAAGCTCCCGGCCCCAACTGGGCCCTGGACAACAGAGATATGGACCTGAACATGGACAGATACATCTTGGGGAGCTCAGGGCAAGACCAGCCACACATGGGGCTCTGCAGGGGACATGCTCAGGCTCTGGAGTAGGAAACGGACAGCCCACACAGTATTTGCCCTTCCTGAAAAGCCCACATGGCTCACTCTTTGTCTTCACCCAGTCTTTGTTCACAAGATGCCTCCCCAGAGCCACTTGCCCATCTAAAAGAGCACACTCTCCCTCTTACCACCTGCCATGCTCCGTCTTCTTCCTTTCTTCATTGTTTTTTCTGTTTTTGTTTTTGTTTTTATCACAAATCACTACTTGGCATTCTTTTATATTTATGCATTTGTCTGTCTTTGCCTCCTCCTTCTAGAATGTAATCTCCACACGAAAAGGACTTTGTTTCATTCACAGCATAGGTGGGAGCCTAGAATAGTGCCTGGCACCTGGTAGATGTTTCACAGCATTCCCTAGCTGAGGCTGGGAGGGCCAGCAGGACTCAGCTGGAAGTCACATGGGGCCCCTTTAATAGGCCAAAGGGAAAACAGCAGCAGTGGGAGGTAGTGATGGTTCTGGCAGGGGTCTAGGGGAAAACTGAATGTCACTGGGGTGTCCCCACGTGAGACCCCGTTCAGACACAATTGGCCTCCCGCAACTGCCCACTTCCCTCACCACCCTCCATCCCTGCCCAGTCTAGCCCAGTAGTTACCACAACCGATCCCGGCAGATGTAGTGTCATCGGGGCCTCTCCAGCCAACAGGATGAACTCTGGCCTGGAAAACTGGAGGAAAACAGTCACATATGGTAGAGAAGACGACAGATTCCAGGCTTTGGGTCTGGGCTTCCCCCATGATGCACCTCTGCAGCCCCGACCAGCACACATTCCCCGGAGCCAGCAGGAAACAGGCCAAAATGGGGCTGACCTGGGCTGAGGCCCTAGCTAAACGGTACATCTTGGAGCAGAAGTCTTACAGGTGGGTATAGGGTATCAGCAACATTCTGGCTCTTAAGTTGGGTACAGGGGTGTTCGGGGTGAATTACAAGTTTCATAATTCACACAGAACTCCATCTTTTGTATGTATAAAAAGTATAAAATGTATTGTATAATATAAATATAAATGCAATAAAAAATTTTTAAAAAACAAAAACACTTTTAGATTTAGATGAGCTGAAATGTTTTCTAGCTCTAGATGTTGAATCAATAGCTTAGTGGGCAGCTCTTGTTCTCAGTGTACTTGTATTACACTTGACCCAGAAAATACTGCAATACCCATCACTAGCTAGACCCAGCTATCCCCCTGTGGGGGGCATATTCTCAACCCATTTTACAGGTGAGGAAATTGAGTCTCCTCACCTTTGAAAAAAAAAATGCTTAAGAAGTTCATCTGAGTCATATAACCAGCAAGTGATAGGGTTGGGTGGGGCTTCTGTCGTGCCCTCAAGGGTACCTAGCAAGACTCTTGTCCCAAGAGGCCAAAATTCCAGCCCAGAAGTGACTTGTGTCCAACAAGAGTTCCCAAAAAAAGTATATTTAATGACTGATCAGGAAGAAAAGCCAAAGGAGGTGGACAAGGCCTCTCAGAAGCCCTCTTCACACCCTCCACCAAGTTCGTGGAGGCCAGAGAAGGACCTAGGAGGACAGTGGGGGCCGGGCCTGGATATGGGAACCATAGCCCAAACAGGAAGAGGCTGTTGTGAGCTCAGCTCAGTCGAGGGGCTTTAACTAACTTTGACAAACAGAGAGGCACATTTCCTCTAACCCTATTATCTTCTTCCTTTCTTCATTTTTTGTTTTTGCTTTTGTTTTTATCACAAATCACTACCTGGCATTCTTTTGTATTTATGCATTTGTCTGTCTTTGCCTCCTCCCTCTAGAATGTAATCTCCACATGAAAAGGACTTTGTTTCATTCACAGCATAGGTGGGGGCCTAGAATAGTGCCTGGCACCTGGTAGATGTTTCACAGCATTCCCTAGCTGAGGCTGGAAGGGCCAGCAGGACTCAGCTGGAAGTCAGCTTAGGGTTACCCAGCTGGAAGAATGACTCTCTCCTCCCTAAAGAAGCCCTCCCTGAGGCCCTGGATCTGTGCTCCTGCCTTTCACCTGTGCAGAAGGCCCCTTCCAAACACATTCTGCCTTGTCAGCTCTCAAATCACATAGCACGCTCTGCCACCACCCTGCGCAGGGGTAGCTGCAAACTTCCTCTAGGGTGGGACCCAATGTCTTCAACCCTACATCCTACACAATGTCCCCCACAGAGCCTGCCCCAGCAAGACCACACAGTGAATGCCTATGCCCTAACTTGCAAATTTCAGGTTTATGTTGGTCCAATCCTATAAACCTCAGCCCAGGGAAGTTGTCCCCTAGAAGACCTGGCCCATTTTCAGCCCCTGTGCCAGCCACCCACAGCTCCCGGCTCAAGCCTCCTTGAGGAGTGCCCTTCAGCCTTCTTTTGCTTACCTTGCTCCTTCTTTGCAGAAAACCCCTTTGAGAAGGAGTTGTTGGCCATGAGCTATCTGCTGCCGAGTGCACAGATCCAGAGCTGAGCCTCCGGCCCTCCTGCTGGTCCTGGGGATCTGCTCCTGAAAGAGCGCTGGCCAGGGGTTGAGAAGGGGTGACGCACTTAGCAACGACAAGGGCTTCCATTGCATGAAAGACCACCCACACAGGGGCTCAGCTGGGCAGGGTGCACCCACTGACGCATGTTACCTTCTCCCCCACCTATGGGGGAGTTACATCTACTTTTCAAGTGGCGGAAGCTGAGGCCTGGAAAAGCCAGGCTGCACAGCCACTGGGGTGTGGTGGGGTTGGAGGTGCAAGGCACAGTCAACTTCTCCACCCCATGGCTCTGCCTCTCTGTTTGTGGTGCCAGTACCACAGGTCTGGAGCAACCACCCAGCAGGTCATGGGATTGTAGTGGTTCTGGCTTCTTTAGAATTTGATATATTGCTCAAAATATTTTGACAATAAAATATATTGTTTAAGGAATCGGGGGTAAAAATTGTTTTCATTGGGAAAATAAAGTTTTAAATGGCAGGAAAAAATAATTGCAAGATAAACTCTACAATATCCAATCAGGGCGCCAACTATGGATTTGACATCAACTATGACAAGACACTGTTACAGCCCTCAACAGTCAATACGTGAATAAATAAACGACCTGAACTTCAAAATGAACAAGGTTCCAGGTCCAGGAATACACGAGCCCATCTAGGTTTTGATCTGATTCAAGCATCCTAAGTTAGACAAGTGCAAAAATGTCCACAATTCTTCTCCCTGATCTGCACCCTTGGCAATCCGACTTTGCATCCTCCTGCCATCAAGAGAAGGAGTCTATTTCTTACTCCTTGAAATGGGGCTGGCCTTTAGGTTTGACTTGGCCAACAGAATGATGTGGAAATGATGGAAGGCCAGTTCTGAAGGCTTTATGCACCTCACCTTCCTCTCTCCTCTCTTCTCTCTCTCTCTCTCTCTCTCTCTCTCTCTCTCAGTTCCTCTCTCTCAGTTCTGCCATTGTCACGAGAACAATCCTAGGCTGACCTGCTGGTGGAGGAGAGCCAGAGCTTCCCAGACAATGGCCATTCACCCCCCAGGAGAGGTTGGCTAGCCGAGTTGAAGATAGTCACAGATGCAGGAAGGCTTTCAGCAGAGTCTAGAAGACCTCTCAGTTTAGCACAGCTTAAATGACCAACTCACAGAATTATGAGCTAAATATATAATTGTTGCTTTTAGCTACTGTGCTTTGTGGTTGCTTGTTAGGCAGCATGGTATGGCAATGGATAATGGCAACAATATTGAGGCACGCTGTCGCTCTGCCACTCGGCCTGAGTATGGTTCCCAGGGGAAATAGGATGCCTTGACAGCACAGCTGCCACCAGGCCCCTCATCATCTTGGCTTCGGATCTGCTTAAATGCGGCTTCTTCAACTGCTAATGGAACAGCATTGGCATTTTCTAGAGGAGTAAGAGGCTTTTCATTAACAATCAGTAAAGAAATAAGGTACCGTAGCCCCCACGCCTATGTCTCACATCAAGTTCACAGCACCCTGCAGGCCTTGCTGCTTACCGGTTAACAAGGAGGCTGCAGTGACTATGTGTTGAGGTGCTCCAGTGGGGCTCCGGCGAGCTCTGGGTCTCCATGCTTCTTTCTGAAACTAACCAAGCAACATGGTAGAGGGCATAGGCAGAAACCAAGATCACAGCTTTTTTAAACCAGGCATCCCAGAGCATGAATGGCATCATGACTTACTAGTTGTGTGACCTTGGTGAAATTACTTAACCTCTCTGAATCTGTTTCTCATGTAGAAAACAGAAATGACAGTTATAGAGGGTTGGAGGGAGAGTTACAAGGGAAAATAAAGCCTAATGGCAAAGTGCACCTTGTTTTAGAGACAACAAACAATAACAATAATTAAAAAAAAAAAAAGCTCAGATTTAGTTGAAAGTAGAGAACAGTAGATTTGAAGATTATTCCAAAAAACACTCTTTTAACACACCCAGAACAATAACTGGAAAAAAATCAAGTTTTTCATTTCTTGTTGTTTGTTTTAATTTGGATTTTCTCAACTTGGACACTTAGAACTCATTTTTAAAGTTTGCATTTGATATAAATAACTGTGTTAAGTTTTGTCCCCAAATGAGACTTTCCTGGGAACACAGGTGAGTCCTAAGCTCAGCCCCTTCTCTTCAGTGGCTTCCTGAAAGAGTGGCATTTACATAGACTTTCTTTGCCATCACAATGTGAATGTGTGGCCCATACAGGGCAGGAAACAATAGAATTGGTACCATTGGCCCACGCAGGGACTGCTCAGGGCGCGTACCCACCTCTGCAAGGATGCAGACACTCCGAGGCCTGTGCCGCTGGGCTCTCCTCACTGCTTGTCCCATGCAGCCTCTTCCTGAGCAGGTAGCTTCTGTTCTGCTGCACAGAGGAGCTTTCCTCCACAACTCTTTTCTCCACCTGGGGGTCAAGTGCATCACACATCCACATACCAAGATAAGGAGGGGGTGTTTTTATAGATACATGCAAACTGGTTGTCAGACTGAATCAATGTGGAATTGTCTGCCCTACAGAGTGAGCACCTAATGATGTGTTCTCTGGCACCCAGAATGTGCTCTGTACCCATCCCCCACATGCACCCTGAAGGCACTTCACCCCCCACTCCAGACCTGTGCACTCACACACATCTGTGCCTTTGTTCATGCATTCCCTCTTGGGGGCACAGAAGCTCCTCTGTGCCCACAAGACCCAGAACTGTGTCCTCTCTACTTCTAAGCCTCTCCACCTCTGCCCTCTGATCACCTTCCCTTATCACTGCACTCACACCTGGCTCTGTTGCACCATGTTCCCTGAGTGTGCTGCTTGTCTGTCTCCCCCAACATCTCTGTGTGCTCTACGCACTGCCATAGCACACCTAATGCAGTGCCCAGTGAATGCTGATAAGTGACTGACATCTACTTTGCAAGTCCCTGATGGAAATGTTGCAGGTCAATACAGTGTCTATCCAAGGACAATGGCACACCAGTGGATGGTAGACTTCAGTGTCTTTCAAATAAATATAGTCCACTTCCCCCACCAAATCGTCTGGCTCAATTCACAGGAGCCACAGGTTCCCATGCCAAGAGAGAAAGGGTCCAAGAAGGAAGCCTTCTCTGATGGAAGAAGCCTTCTCTGATTGACTGTTGCCACTATCCACCTTGCTGTCCCCTCATCTCCATCCACATGGCCCCTCATTAATCCTGGTCTCAGCTCTCCAACTTATCCCTGGACAAGTGCAGCCACCCAACTGGTCTCTAGCTTACCTGTCTTTGGTTCCTCCCAAATACAAACTTCCTTATAATTTGTGCCATAGGCACCTCACTTGCCCATCCTACCCCAGCTCCACCCGGGTCTCATGGGGGACCAACTCCAAGGTGCCATTCCTGCACCAGAGCTCCCCAGGGGGCCAGGCTGGGCCTGTCTCCAGCTGAGACTTTATCCTTCAACTTGTCAGCTGTACTACCATCACTCCCCTCTCCCAGGAACATTTCCCTAATAAATAACTTGCACAAGAATCCCTGTCTCTGGGTTAGCTT
This sequence comes from Colobus angolensis palliatus, assembly GCF_000951035.1. Taxonomy (NCBI): domain Eukaryota; kingdom Metazoa; phylum Chordata; class Mammalia; order Primates; family Cercopithecidae; genus Colobus; species Colobus angolensis. The sequence continues at coordinate 1,588,287 of NW_012116333.1, forward strand.
GGAGGGAATCCAACCTAAGCCAAATGCCTCCCATGTGCCATGCCCCTTGCTGCACTCTGGGGACTGCACAGGGCAGCAAGCAGCACAGTGTGACAAGCACAACAAAGGACCCCCTGCAGGTATAAAATAGCAGAGGGGAGGGTACCCAGGGACCACAAAAACGAAGTCAGGGAAGGTTTCTGTGCAGAACCTGGAGTTGAATTTTGAAAAGAAAACTGAATCATGGGTTCTAAACATGATTGCTTTATGTAAGGAGGCACTCGCCAAGATGTCAAGGGTCTTACCCATGTGAGAAACTGGGGCTTGCCCAAAGGTCTTTGTCAGCACTGCCCAATAGAACTGCAATGACAAGAATATTCTAGATCCACCCTGTTCAATAGGGTCGTAACCTGCTACAAGTGGCAACTGAGCACTTGAAATGTGACAGATGTGACTGATTAATTTAATTTTTTATTTTATTTTAGTTAATTATAATTTAACTAATTCTAATGTTAAGAGCCACACAAGGCCAGTGGCTACTGCTTGAAAAACACGGTTCTCTACTGACCTCGGAAATGGTGCCCAGAACCAAGCCAGCTAGCTTTCTAATGTGGAGACCGGCAGGGGCTGGGTAGACCGACACTTCTTTCTCATGAACCCGACAAGCTTCCAGAACCGATTGCAATGTGCACCGCCGGTGAGGCTGGTCTTCACACATGGTCAGCAGGATGGAGTGCAGGGGCTCACGGAGCTGCAGGGGCTGGAGGCAGACAGGGCCGGTGAGAGGAGAGAGCAGTAAGAGCTGCTGCTGCGAGGCAGCATCTTGTCAGGCAGGCCTTGGAGACATGGAAATGGGTGTTCCCACAAGCACCAGAGCAGATGCCTGCTCCTTCTGGAGAATTTAAGGACAGACACAAGATCCATCACTGAGGCCGCAAAGTGCAGAGCAATCATCTCTGCATCAGTTCTGTGTTACCGGCTGCTTTCTAAACCAGAACACCCTTCTGCCCAAGCGTGCTTGGAATGCTCATGAAAAATAGACGCTTTAACAAGATGGATTTCCACCTGTGCCAAGCACCCCAAATCAAACCAGAGGTCAACCTTTCACTCAAGTTCACCTGCGCAGCTTGTCATTGTATCCAGTCACTCATGGGATCTCACTGGGCCTTTCCCCTGGAATGTGAGCTCCAGGGACATATAGACTGTGGCCTATTCCTGTTCACTTTGCAACAGCCAGCAGTCAGCACAAACGCTCAATCGTTGTTGGTTGAACTTTATGTCACGTGTACATATCGAGCAAAAGAAAATGGAAGCATCTAATAAGCATTTCCCTCATGCATTTAAATGATCACAATTCATATGAGAAAGGCCTCAAATTCAGATTCAAAATCAGACTTTTCTCAAGCTCAACCCACACTGCAGGTCACTTTCCAGATAAAGGCTGCACTACTGCTTCAGCTGTGAGCACCTATCTCTGTATACAGCCAAGCTGCTGAGTCCTGCTGTCACAGTAAATCCAGCCACACCAGATACAGTCCCTGCCTTCAGGAAAATAATGGTGTGATGAGAGAGACGGTCACTAAAAGAGACAAACATCATAGAGGATGACGAGGGCTTTGACTTTGGGAAGCACAGGCCATGGCACTAATGTAGAGGAAGGGGTTTAGCCAAGGCTAGAGTTAACTAAGAGGAAAGTGGGGAGTGAGGTGCTGGTGAAGGGATCAGTGTGTGCAAAGGCATGAAGATGCAGATAAGCTGACATGCATCTGAAGGGAACGGGATTATGAGCAGGACAGGGCCTGGGGGAAAATGGCAATGTGGGGTCCCTTGTTCAAAATTATTAAGAATTCCAAGACAGGGATACCAGAGCATTAAACTAAATGCAGGACCCTGTGCTATGACACAGGGTCACACACCCAGGACACACACCCAGGAAGCCAGTCCTGATTCTGGCAGATTGCCAAAGGGGAGCCAGACGGGAGAAGGGACCCTATCCTAGGCTCCAGGTGTGCCTCACTGAGAAGCCAGGAGGCAGCCCCACGGGCAGTGAGGTGGCGTTACAACAGGTTGCATGTGACAGCGGTGAGCTGGTCTCTCTTTTAGAAAGACCACCCAGGAAGTGCCGGATGTTGAATTGGAGAGGATGGGGTGAGTAGAAAGGCAGGAAGGAAGGAAGGGAGAAGGGAGGGAGCCAGTCTGGCCGAGTCAGCTGGGCAGGGCTCTCCAGCATGTGTTCTTGTGGCACCAGTCTCTAAGGAATTGTTATAGTGTCAAATGGAAATGTACACAGACACTTCTATTCTGTAGTCAAAAATTGTGTAAAACATTAGGATATTTTTGTGTATATCTTTTTTGAGGGGGTTTTGCTCTGTTCCCTAGGCTGGAGTGCAGTGGTTCGATCTCCACTCACTTCAACCTTCCCCTCCCAGTCCCCGGGGTTTAAGCAATTCTCATACCTCAGCCTCCCGAGTAGCTGGGGCTACAGGCAAGCACCACGACACCCAGCTAATTTTTTTATTTGTAGTAGAGATGGGGTTTTGCCATGTTGGCCAGGCTGGTCTCGAACTCCTGAGCTCAAGTGGTCTGCCTGCCTCAGCCTCCCAAAGTGCTGGGACTGTAGGTGTGAGCCACCATGCCCAGCCAGGATAAAGTTTAAAAGTTTCTAAGCTTTAAACCTTGTAGTCTTTAAAAGATGACTCTAAAAACTATTTGAGAGGGAGATATTGTAGGGAGCATTTACCCAAATCTGTTGAGCCCAGGAGCCTTTTTCAGGGAAGCATTTCACTTTGGGAAGGGTTGTTTTAAAGTCTTTTTAAAAATATATGTAAATCTGTATCTTCAGTGTCTATAAAATTCTCTAGCTTGCTATTAATACTTCCCCTGAGTGGAGATGGCCAAACTTATCTTGCTTGCCACTCCCAAATTGTGGCTACCTGGAGTGCTATGTTGAGTAGGATTCTGAGGTTGTTTCTGCACTAGCAGGAAGGAGTCGTGTGATGAGTTCACAACGCCTGCCTAGGACCTAGAGGAGGGGAGAGTAGCGGTATATGTGCTCAGTAAATGTGGTCCCTGCCCAGGAGAAAACCACTAAATAAACCCAAAGATATAGCCTGGCAAGACTTGAAGTATCTTGTTTACAAACCTGATGTGGTGGAACGTGAAACCCTGCCGACCAGTAGAGGGTCATTCCTAAAGAATAGACGTGCATCTGCCCAAAAGAAGAGTACATGATTAGATTCCAATCATCTCTCCTATTCCATGGCTCTGCAAGAAAAATACAACCTAATTTCCACATGAACAGACACTGTTGTCTGGCTGGTCCAGCACCATCTACAACTTCCTTGACCCTTGTTCCCTTTTACTTCGGAGGCTAAGCCAGAAATTTGCTTTCTAGCAGAAACCATGACACTCAATATTGGTGAAAGGCGTGACAGAAATCTGTTAGGGGGCTTCTGATAAGGTTTTTGCTTTACTGACAAAAGGACACATGTGACTGGCCCCACGCTTTCCCCTTTGTACCTGCCTTGAACATTGATATGATTAATGCATGGAGTCTTTGCAGCCATTCTGTGACAATGAGGCAGCAAGAATAGGATAGAAAACCAGCCACTGGGGAAGGTAGAATGGAAATACACAGCCTGGATCCTTGATGACATGAATCGGCTGCTGACCAATCCCTAGACCTCTTGTTAAGTAACTAATAACCATATATTTGGCCCTGGCCATTGTATTTTAGGCCTTCTGTTTCCATGACACATTGTGGTTCAGCCTGATTAAAAAGCACTGTATGTTGTCAAAAAGCAAAATGGTATCATGGGAAGAGCATTGTCTGACATCTCTGATCCTCGATTTCATGATTTAAAAATGAGTATTCCGCCTGAATTCTAATAAAGATCAAGTCAAAAGTACCCGAAGATGGTAATATTAACTATTATTATTGTTACCATTACTGTTATTATTAGACATAGAGTACTTCCAATATACTAAGCTTTGTTCTAAGTCTTTTACCCATTTAAACTTATTTAGTCCTCACTGCAATCCTGTGATGTAGTATTTGAATTGTTCCCACTTGGCTACATGACCTCTGGATTATACCAGTCCTCAATCAATGTCAGTTGGTTTTTATTGTGGGGCTTCTATTATAACTGACAAGGCACATTTACCTTAAGATCTCTCTTCTCAGGAAATGGTTTTTGGGACTTTAGAAGGAAACAATGAGGTAATGAAACATTGTATGTAAAAACACACAGTTATTTGAGCCACCCACTGGGTTTAATATAAGTGGTTTTAGTTTTTGGTTTTGGTTGTTCACATCCTCAAGGTCAAGATGTGTTCAGTGTCACCTGTGACAACTCATTAGCTCTCATCTTTGTTTGAAATTATATCCTGAAACCAGCTCCCATCCCTCAGATGAATGTGCATAGATACCACGCAAGAAAGTTCACAAGCTGCACCTCCATTTCCAGAGAAAGGACACGAAGAGCGGGGGCTTGGTAGACAGCCACTTCTTTCTCATTAACCCAACAAGTTCCCAGAACCAGTTGCAGTGACTGCCACCTGCAAGGCTGGTCTTCCCACGTGGTTAGCACGACGGAGCATAGAGACTCATGGAGCTGCAGGGACTGAAGTGCAGACAGAGCTCCAGCATCCTGAGCACTGCCAAAGGCACCACCCACACCTGGGAGCTCACGTGGATTCCAATGGCTCTGTCTAAAAGTGTCTTAGGGCGAGGCCTTGGCCACAGTGACGAAAGGTTTCATCCAAAATTCTAAATTCAGCTCATTGGTAGATACTGCCAGTAGAGGGTTGGTGAGAAGCACTTTGAAGGCAACTCCTGGCTCAGTGGGAAAGAACACCATGTTTGATTGGTGATGTCTGCCATGAGCACGGGATGGGGTACTGGCAACACAGATGACTTGTAGTTAGAGACCTGCTCACACCTTCTACCTGACCTGCACCTGGGACTAAGATGCCAAGTAGTCGGGGAAATATATCAGTGCACTGTTTAGGGCAGATGTTGGTCTGAAGAGGGGGTCCGGGTACACCCTCCCAGCATCAGAACGAGGCCCAGGACTGGGGGAGGATTCTGAGCACAGCCTGTCCAGGGACCATTCTCCTAGCTCATAGCTGCCCAACCAACCCCTCATGGACCCATGCCAAGTTGGATGAAGAGAGGAGACTGTAATGAATGGAAAAGAACAGCGATGAACAGAACTAAGTGTTAGAGATGCTGTAAGAGATCAAGTAACCTGGTCACTCTGCCTCCTGGCCTAATAAACAGGGCTTGAGGCTGGTGGCTCTGGCCCCTTAAAGCCCACTCCACTTGCCATGCTTCATACACCTAGAGCGCTAAACCAATGTTTGGTTAGTTCAGAGCTCAGTCCCTCTCATGCTGGATCTCTTCTAGCTCACACTCACTCTCATGTTCCTGGCCAGGACTCAGTAATACATTTAGCCAGTTCTTAACTCAACCTATTAGCCTTGAATCTATTGGAGTCCTCGTGCCTTTGCCTGGAGGAAAGTGTGCAGGAGGGAGGAACATATTACTTTCCAGCTCAAAGATGCTCCGGGCAGAGGGGTGACTAGGCCTTCACAAGGTGCTCAGTGGAGGCCAACCTGCAATTGGGAGGGTGATGCCTGATCCTCACCAGTGAGTGCTGGGATGGTCAGGGAAGGACCCCAGGAGCACTCAAATTTGTGTTACCTCAGGTACATCAGAAAGTGGAGCCTGAGGCAAGGGTTAAGTGCAGACCCTTCATTCAGGGGTTGTAAGCCCAGGGCAATGAGAGTGTAGAGAAAATGGGAAGGGAGACAGGGACCAATGTGATATGCAGGGTCAAAATGCTGGCCACCTCCTTGCCACAAGCAACAGAGCACAGCCTGAAGTGCAGCAGACAGGGCTTCCTAGAACTCAGGACTTCTCTAGAAAGCTTGCAAGGCTTGCACAGCACAAAGCCATCCATGAGAGAAAGAGAAAGGAAAACGTATCCTCTTAGTTCCCTCCAGACTCTCATTTACCACTAGCTAAGTTTACCCCATAAGAAGCTAGCTCCCCTGCATTCTCAGGTTGCACTGGCATGGTCCTTTAGCAGTCACACAGAAATCCCAGTCCCAAGGCTCAAGATGTGACATCTTAGCTGAGTCCAGGGCATAGGAGGCAACTCGGTATAGGTGGAGCCAAGAGACCCAAACAGACCTGAGAGGCACCCAAGTCTGTGTCCCATCCAGGAATCAGTGATTCAGCCCAGGGGTCCCGGCTGTATAAGAAGGTATGTGGGCCTGGATGCCAGAGTGACTTCCAGGATGTCAGCGGGGAGGGGGTGCCAGAGCTGGGGTCAGTGGAACTGGAACTCTTAGACCTTCACTTTTGTGAGCTGCCTTAGAGACATGTGGACCCAGATAAACCAAATCTGGAAGCCACCAAGTCCCCATTCTTTGCCTTTCAGAGCCTGGAGGGAAAGCAGCTCCCATTCCATGATGCCTCCCGAGGGTAGCAGCATTTTCACATGTGCACTTTTCTCATGAAAGGGCGAGGAAGAAGAAACAGAACTCTGAGAACACCCACCGTGCCCCACCCAGTGTTGTGTGGCTACCTTGCATCATTCTCTCCTTCGAGAGAATTAAAATTCTCTTTGAAATCAAAAATGATGTTTACTGGAAACTTTTGCTGTTCAAAAGCAAAACATGTCCATTGCAGGAAAATCAAAAATCTCCATTGATGCTGCCATCCAGAAACAATCACCGTAGACACTTCGGTGCATGTATTTTTAGAACTTCCTCTCTGTCTCTCTTTCATTCTCTCTAACCAAACTTGGATAATATTAGGTGCACATATATTGAATTTCTTTTCAAGTCATTAAATAAGCTTCCATAGACTCATTTTAATGCTGTTTTGTCTCATATCCTCTCCCACTGACTATTTAGCTTGTTTTCAATTTATCACTAATGTCAGCAATACAACAATCAGCATTGCTGCAGCTAAATTTATCTTTACTTGTGCCTTGGAATAAATTCCTAGTTGAGGACGTGCTGGGTCATTTTGAGGTGTCTTGCTGCATACTGCCAATGGTAACAATGTGCCAGACCACTTAACCACAGCTTTTCAACACTTCTTTTTGAATATTGATAATAGCCTGATCAATTAAGCCACATTAACCCCACTTTACCAGTGTAGAAATTGGGGCTCAGAGAAGTGGACTTGCCCTTGTCCATGAGCTAGTAAGTTGCTGACAAGACATCCTGGGAATAAAACTCTTGAAACCCACTCTGCTTTGGTGTTGAGAACCAAGCTCTGCAAGGCTGAGCTGGGAGATGGGGAGGCTGCCGCTGGGACAGGCCTTTATCAGGGCACAGGACTCAGCAGCTGCAGAGAAGCTGCACAGCTTACCTGAGACACATCAGGCTGCTCATCCTCGCTCTGTCCTTGTAGCAGTTCAGGGGCCTTGAAAGGAGCAGCCTCTATGTGAGAAACATGGCCTTGGAAAGAAAGGCTTCCAGTCGCAGAAAGCAGGGCTGACCAGGGGCAGACCACATAGTCCGAGGAATCTGAAACCAAGCCAGTGATGGGGCTGTAGAGACAGAGCTTCCATCTGGGGGGCCAGCATGGGACTGTGCCCAGCAGGTGCCTGGCAGTACCCATCTCTGGGACTGAATGTGAGCAAGACCCGGAGGAGACATGGAACGGAGCAAATTCAACCCTGATGCATAGTATACTAAAAGGTGGCTGTGGCCACGGCCAGGAAGTTACCACCTGCACCTAAATTCATCCGTGGCCCAAGAGTCTCAAGGTAAAAGGTAAAGAGAGGGTCAGCCACACCTGGAATTTAGCACAAGCCTGAGTTCTCTAGAGACAGACCAGGACCCAAGGCAGCTGGTCTTCTGGGAGCCCTGTAGCTGTTCATCAGAACCTCCATGGTGGGGAAGAGGGAGAAGATGACACTGAAGGCATAGGCACACAGCCTCCTCCATCGGCCCACGCTGGGACCCATCACCCTCACAGAACATGTGTGATCTTTCATGCCAGCAGCCTCTGCTACATGCACCGAAGCCCCCAAGCACGTGTGATCTCTGAGTTGATACTTCAATGTGGGCACTCAGCGTTTGTTCTGGAGCTTAATGCCTAGGAGCCCCAGAGTCATCCTTGGATACTGCTGCCTTAGGTCTCTCCTGTACTGAGAGCAGTGTGCAGCTTTCTCATTAGAGGGCTCTGAAGAGACACTGCAAGAGGCCTTATCTCTCCCGCAGTTTCTAGAGTTTAGTGCAAATGTGAGGCCACCTGGAGGTTGGGCTCTGCACAGAACACATGCCCAAGACATGAGATCCCTTGGCCACCTCAAGGCCTGAGCTAGACATATGACCACCTTCTCCAATCTACACAGGACTCTAGTGGCCCTCCTGCCCACACCAACCTCCAGAGAGGTGACTCGCCTGAGCCCACCTACACCCCAAAGGGTCGCCCTGACCCCCACTTGCAGTGCGTGCTCTCCACCTGGCCACCGGTGGCTATTGCCTGGGCCATGACTGCAGACCACCTCTGGCGGGGCACACCAGCAAATTCTACCATCATCATGGGCTGCAAGCACAGCACCTCCCACAGATCTGAACCCCAAACAGGGAAGGGGGCTTCCCTTCAAAGTTTCTCCCTCACTGGGTACCTGCCCTCAGCCTTAGGAGACCCAGTAGCATTTTCTTTGTCTTTTTCTTTTTCTTCTTGTTTTCTTTCTTTTGTTTTTTTTTTTTTTTTTTTTTGAGACGGTGTTTCGTGGTCTTGTCTCCCAGGCTGGAGTGCAATGGCGTGATCTCAGCTCACTGCAATCTCTGCCTCCCGGGTTCAAGTGATTCTGCCTCAGCCTCCCGAGTAACTGGGACTATAGGTGTATGCCACCTTGCCCGGCTAATATTTTGTATGTGTATTTTTAGTAGAGACAGGGTTTCAAGTTTCACCATGTTGGCCAGGCTGCTATTGAACTCTTGACCTCAGGTGATCCACCCCCGTCGGCCTCCCAAAGTACTGGGATTACAGGAGTGAGCCACCACACCCCACCAGCATTTTCTTATGCCTTACAGTTGTCTTTAAACACAGTTTAATAATTCTTTCTATTAACCTCCCCTGTTTAGAACACAGGGTAGGTCTGCCTTTTTTTTTTTCTTTTTTTCTTTTTTTTTTTGAGATGAGTCTTGCTCTGTTGCCCAGGCTGGAGGGCAGTGGCACAATATTGGCTCACTGCAACCTCTGCCTCCCGGGTTCAAGCAATTCTGTCTCGGCCTCTCAAGTAGCTGAGATTACAGGCGGGGGCCACCACACCCAGCTAATTTTTTTTTTTTTTTTTTGTATTTTTAACAGAGACGGAGTTTCACCATGTTGGTCAGGCTGGTCCCAAACCCCTGACCTTGGGTAATCTGCCCACCTCGACCTCCCAAAGTGCTGGGATTACAGGTGTGAGCCACCGAGCCCGGCCAGGCCTGCCTTGTGATGGGGCACAGACTAGTGCGACATCTGGTGGACAGAGTGTGGGGGTGTCCTGGGTGACCACCCCATGCCTCTCTGGTTATGCCCAGAGACAGTCTATGTGCTGCTAGATGCACATAGCACTGCAGCCACTCTCTTCCTAAATCCTCCCAGCTTTGCATGCCTGGAAATGCTGCAACTCCAAGGTGGAAGCAAAGCCTTTCTTTCAACTCTGCCACATGGCATGGGTCCAAGAGATAGGCCTGCCCTCCCAGTGCAGCTCCAAGGGTGGGTGCTATTCGTCCACTCATTCTAATACCTCAGACTAATCACAGATCAAGAAGCAACAACCTTGTTCTGTGCCCTCAGAGGTTGAAAAGAAAAATGTTTTTTAAAAAAAGCAGCAGCAGCCAGAACTGTATTAGTGTGGGAAGCTTCACATACAACCCCCTGTGATTTTACCGCCCCAAACATACTCTCTTACCATTGCGGAGATCTTCTAGGAGCTGCTCAGCGGCCAGGAACAGGAGGGACCAGATTTCCTCCTCAGACAGAGCTTCACCCCTGACCTGCAGGGCACTGGCCAGTGTCACAGAGGACAGGCTCATGCCTACGATAAAGACATGCATGTGACAGGGCCTCTGTAATGTCCAGGAACATGTCTGGGCCCATATTCGCCACTCTGGCCCAGCCAGGTATGGTCTGGCCACTCCCCGTGCACCGTGCACCGGCACTGTGTTTTCATCACCTAGGTCTCTGGGGTCAGGCAGAGAGCCAAGCACACAGAGGAGTTAAAGAAATGTTAACTGGGGGACTGGCCGGGCTGGCTGGTCAGTTCTCAGTGAATGAGTAAACAAACAAATTCTCAAATGAAAGGTTAAATGAATAAATAAATACATGAATGACCAAATGAAGCATGAGAACAGCACCTCCCAGCTGGGCGCAAGCTGTTGCAGAGAGTAACCTACACCTGGGTATTATGTGGCCTCCTCTCCTTCTCTCTCTGGGGAAGTTAGCTAACGTTTTTGCCTGCAATACATGATTCACATCTTTCATCTCTGGCTGCCACATGCAGAGTTAGATTTGGTGCCAGTACCACCCCTTTCTCCAGCACCTGCCTGAAGTGCAAGAGCGACTCACTAGACAGAAGTATAAGCTCCACATTTCAGAAAGGGGCAGCCTCACAGAGAAACTGGAGGAGACTGAAGAGGGGTAGTCTTCTCTTCCCTCTCTTCTGAGAAGCAGGGCCTTTAGACCAAAGCTGATGTTTAAATGCCTATCTCCCTGACAAAGCTGCCACCCACTAATCTCCAGAGACCCAGGTGCTGGGTGGCACGGGAAGAAGCCAGGCAGGCTTTTCCTAATCCATTTACATCCTCATTGATCTTTCTCTACAGCCAGAGCTCAAGCAGGGCGGGTGTGCAGTGCGGGGCGCTAGATGGGGAGAATGTAGAGGCACCCCCATCCCCCATTAGCACACTAATCCAAGATCTACCCCCCAGTTGCCCACCTCTCTGCAGACACCTCTGCTACCAGCCTCCTCCAGCCTCAGGAAGAGAGGCAGGTTTCAGGAGAAAGAGTCTTGGTCTGCCACCTCTCCCCGGGTCAGGAAGGGAGGTGCAGCAGGACCCCCTCAGGAAGCTTGACCTGTGAGCCGTCACTTATCACAAGCAGTCTGTGAAGAAGGGAGTATTGTTTCTATTTGCAGACAGGAAAGAAGTCCAAGGTAATCAGATAAAAAGTGATGAATTCGAAGCTGAACTCCAGGCCCACTCTCTTTTTATTTTCTTTCTTTTCTTTTTTCTTGCCTTTCCTTCCTTTTCCTTTCCATTTCTTTCCTTTTTTTTTTATCTCCCCTCTCATTTTAGAAACTGTTTGAGATTTATGGACTTGGCATTTCTATTCCACCACATTTTTCTAACTCTCTATAGCCACAGTGAAAGGTTGCTTATTAAAGATAAGAAGGGGGAAGAACAAGATGATGATTCTTATACAAAAAATCTCTAAATCCCAAAATAAAATATTGAATGGGTGGGGTTTTTTAAATTGCTTTATGACTAGACAAAAATGCATTAAAATCTTCTAGGCTGGTATGGCTAGTGAAGACCATTATTTCATTACAATAATTCAATGGAGGGAGGACAAACTTTTCAACAAATAGTTCTGGATCCATCATGGAAAAAAGCTGAACATGGGCCTAAACCTTGCACCTTATGCAAAAATTACTTCAAAATGAATCATAGATTTAATATAGAACATAAAACTATAAACTTTCATGGAGGAAAATGGGAGAAAATATTTAGGACTCATCACAAACAAGGACTCCCCAATAAAATGAACAGCTGATTTCTCATCAAAAACCATGGAGGCCAAAAGGCAGTTGGATGACATATGGTCTTAACTAGCCACACCAGCCTTGAAGACTTAATGCATTTTTTTCTAGTCACAAGGCAGTTAGAAAAACCCCATCCAATATCAAAATACATTTTTGATATAATATCAAAATGCTTGGAGGGGAGACTGTCACACAAGAATTTAGTAGACAACAAAGCAATCAATCCTTCAAAATTGAAAGAGAAATTAACACCTATTCACATAAACAAACATTGTGCAAATTTGTTGCTAGCACACCCTTCCCTCCGAGAAATCCCAATGGAGTCCTTCAGACTGAAATGAAAAGACACTAGACAGTAACCCAAATCCACATGAAGAAATGGGAGCACCAGTAAAGATTATAACATAGGTAAATGTAAAAGATAATAAAAATGTATTTTGACTGGAATTCTTTTTTCTCCTACAAGAAGTTTTTTAAAAGGAGCATCCAACATCTGGAAAAGCACATAACTGGCCAGGTTTGCCAATCAAGCACCCTTCTTTTTGTTAAAGCTAAGAGTCACTTGAGGCTTGAAGTTGCTGTTTTTGTATTGGAAGTGTCAGGATCACAACTTCCATATCAAATATAACCATGATCCAGGAGTCAATGACAGGAAATTACTCATCATCCTTTCAATTAAAAAAAACAAAAGAAAGAAAGAAACCGTTGTCATGCTTGTTCCAATGCACAAGCATGATCCCCCCACAGAAGGAAACGCATGCTTTCCAGTTTTCTGCACCAACTCCCTGCCTGACCAACTACAGTGTTACAGTGGAATGTTATGATCTGTCCACAGTGGCAAGTTGGTTCCTGGAGAGTGTGGGAAGCCTGGGAATCATCCAGAGCTCTGAATTTCCCTGGCTGGCTTCGGGACTACAGCGTGGGTTACCAATGCTCTGCAAGCCAGCAGGCAGGCCAAGATTTGTTTTGCTGCTAGGCAAAAATGCAAATTCCTTTTCTTGACCTGAGAGGTCTGGCAGGCAGATGAGTCTCACCCACCTCTCCAACATCACTTCCCACCTCCCTGTCCCTTGCTTACCTCCCTCACCATATTCCTCCCTCACCATGTCCCATCACACTGGGCTTGTGATAGATTATGAAGTAAGATAATTCTTTACACTAGCCCACCAGCCCTCAAGAACCAGCCTGGACTCACAATTAACATTGTTATCTCTGTGTGATATTGTGAATACTATTTCAAAGCCCACTGCTACTTCCTTGAATGACAATACAAGCTAATACTTCCATAGCATTTACTGTACGTCAGGCACTGTTCAGCGTGCTTTATGGGCTAAACTCATTTAAGCCTCATGACAGCCTTCTGAAATAGGGCTACCATCATGCCCATTTTAAAGATGAGGAACAGAGAGGTTAAATGACTTGGCCAGTGTCACACAGCTTGGACTTGGGTTTATGCTCTTGGTCTCAGAGGCAGGGCTCTTCCCCACCATATTATGCTGGCTGTGGAAATGCTGTGAAGCACTTTATGGGGCCTATAATCTCAGGCTATGAAACAGTCATTAGCCTTTAGCCATCACACCAAGATGCCTCTGAGCTTCTCTCCAAGTTTTTTATGGTCTAGTGGGCTGCATAATGCACTGAAAAGGTGATCATTAACTATGTAAAGGATGCAGGGATCCCACTGCATAGAAAGACCTGATAGCGAGGATGTTCTGGGAAAGCATCCAGTCAATGGGCATTTTGGGGGGCCCCTCCACAACACTTATCTCTCATACACCTTCCCAGATCTCAGCTACGTAGATTGACCCTCTATACTGACTCCACTATCTGAAGGCTTCAAGGCTCATCTAGTAGCATAGAAGTCTTCTTTGCCATTTGAGACCCCACTAGCCCACCCAGAGCTTCCTTGGGCCTTTTCCAGTGAGTTTCCAGGCTGAGGAGCATCCTATCTGCTATCCTGTTTTTGTCAGCCTTAGCCTGTAGCAGCCCCTCTCCCTGGACTACGTCTGGCTAGAATCTTTTTCCCTGCCCTTGATCTTTAGTGGTTCCACTTGGACCTCCCTCTCCCATGTGCCATGGCAACAGTAGCCCTCAGCTTCATCTGTGAGGCTGTCCCTACAGCCTTCCCTCAGTCATTACTACATTTAATAAATACTAGTCAAGCACCTAGTATATTTCAAGCTCTGCATTACGAGTAGAATGAGGAACAATGTTAATAACCTACCCTGAGAGTCATGGGGTGGGCAGAGGAAGACAGCCAATGAGAAGGTAAGCAAATAAAATAATTCTGTAGAATGATAGATTATGAAGTAAGAAAAGGCAATGCATGATTACAAGTTTTTGGTGTGGGGGACATCTTTGCTGAAGTGGTCAAGGAAGGTACCTCCAGGAGGTGTCACTGAAGCTGAGATTTGGAAGTTGAGAAGGCACCAGCCATGGGAAAAACTTCCCAGGTAGAGGGAAGAGCAAGCACAAAATCCCAGTTTGGCAGATTCCAAGAACTAAGAGAAGCCTGCTCATGGTGAGGGAGGTGAGGATGATAAGCCAGGGATAGGGAGGTGGGAGGTGGAGTTGGCGAGGTGGGCGGGCCCCATCTGCCTGCAGACCTCTTAGGTCAAGAAAAAGAGTTTGCATTTTGGCGTAGGAACAATATAAATTTTGGCCTACCTGCTAGTTTGCAGAGCACGTGCAACCCACACTGCAAAGCCAGGGAAAAGCTTTTTGACACTGGCTTGTGGCTGAGTATTAACTAGAAGGAGGGGAGAGTTCCAGAGGGCTGGATGCTAACACCTTAGCTCATCTGATGTTCATCTGTCCTGTAAGTGGGAATGGTTTTAATCAAGGGCAAGGCTCGCATCTGCTCCCTGCCCCCGCAACCAGGAAGAACCCTTGGGTCCCTGTTCCCTAGAGAGCTGCCCAGTTGATTCCCCAGTGTCAACTGCAGGGATCAGCCACCTTACCCAGGTGGCACACCATATGCATTAGTTGCCAAGATATTTTGCAGCATTTGTAAAGTGCTGGCTTTTGAAGAAGTAAGGATCTCTGTTACCCCTAATTGTACATTGATTGACTGACTATATAGTGGCTTTTGAACTGTGAGATTTTGGTTGCATTTCGGTATTTTGTCTTCATTCATCTCCCCTCCACAACTCTCCATCAAGACACCACCCATGACCTCTAGCCTTCATCTGTGACGGGTTAGCGAGATTGACAACTCTCTGGAATGTCCTGGAGACACTCCTGCATTGGGACAGAGGTTGGACCAAGGTCTCAGAGGTCTCTAAGGACCTTCTCAGCTCTGGAGCCCAAGGTGCCACTGCCCAGGAAGAGAAGGCGTGGAACCAAGGAAAGCAGAGGAGGCCTTGCAGGATGGGGACGAGTCACACGACTCCTGGCCTGATGGGTCAGGGGACCGGGCCACTATCTCTCCTTGGGACACTCCTTGTTTCTCCAAACTCCTGGTTTGTCCTCACCTCCTTGGCATTCTTTCTCCCTCTCACGGTCCCTGAAATGTTGTCGCTCAGGATTCTATTTGAGGCCCTGTATGGTTCCCTGTGGCTTCTATAACAAATTACCACAAACCTCGCGGATTAACACAAGAGAAATTTATTATCTCACAGTTCCAGAGACAAGAAATCCAAAATCAATTTGACTGGGCTGAAGTCGGGGTGTCTGCAGAACCATGGTCCCTCCACAGGCCCGAGGGAGAATCCTTCCCAGGCCTCCTCCAGCTTCTGCCAGCTGCCACATTCCTCAGCTGTGGCCACATCACCCCAGTCTCTGCCTTTGTGGTCACATCGCCTTCTCCTCTTCTGTTTCAAATCTCCGTCTGTCTCGCTTTTATAGATATCTATGATTCTAGTTAAGCACCATCTAGATAATCTAGGACAATCTTCCCATCTCAACATCTTGTCACCCAGTTGCATCTGCAGTCTCTCTCTTTTTTTTTTTTTTTGCCTGTAACATTCACAGGTTCCACAAATCAGGATGTGGATACCTTTACATTTTTCTTTTTTTTTTTTCTTTTTTTTCTTTATTTACTTATTATTATTATTTTTTTGAGATGGAGTTTCATTCTCTCGCTCAGACTGGATTGCAGTGGCATGATCTAGGCTCACTGCAACCCCCGCCTCCCAGGTTCAAGCAAATATCCTGCCTCAACCGCCCGAGTAGCTGGGATTACAGGCTCCCACCACCACTCCTGGCTAATTTTTGTATTTTTAGTAGACATGGGGTTTCGCCATGTTGGCCACGCTGGTCTCTTAACTCCTCACCTCAAGTGATCCACCCTCCTCTGCCTCTGAAAGTGCTGGGATTACAGGCATGAGTCACCACGCCCAGCCAACCTTTACCTTTTTTTAGAGGGAGGCTTTATTCAGACCACCCCACCCACTTTGTCATTCAACATTCTCTGCCTGTTCGCCTAAAAAAGCCATGAGCTTTGGGAGGTTGAATTCTTAGCTCCTTGACCCTAGGCACAGGGCACATACTTATCTCTGAAACTCAGTCTTATCATCTGGTAAATAGGGCTAACAGCAGCAGTGACCTCATAGAACTGCCCAAGTGCTCAGCACATAAAACATAATGAGTGCATCAAATTTCCTGTCTCTTTTTATCTCTGCTCCAACCATCCAGAAAGGGATTTTAAACATCAGGGCTGCTGAACAGCTTCCAACTATGGGATTTTTAAGATATGGTGTTAATTGTTTCCAGCTGTCTGCCAGGGTTGAGGTGCTATAAACATCCCATTTTCAACCTTAGCAAAATGCCTCAAGTATCTCCATGACACCCTAGGAAGGAACCAGGAAGAATGCGAGACTCCCAAGGAATCGAAGCTCTGAGAGTGATCTTTTCCTCTCTTCTCCTTTCGTTCCTTCAGTCTCTCTTCATTCCTTCTCCCTCTGGACATTTATTAAAAACCATCTGCCCACAATCAGAACCAGAGATCTGAACAAAACTTGCCAGAAGGCAAGTTTTTCCCCCGAAGAAGGAAAAGACTGTCCTGCCTCATCTAGGCCCTAGTTAAAGAGTTAACGGTGTCAAGCCTCTTATCTTCTGGAATTTTTTCACAGTCAGCTTCCCAGAGCCTGACCTTGAGTGAGTGAGTGATGCTGACATTGCATCACTATCACCTTCTCCACACAGACCCTTCCCTGCTCTATTTTCTTCCCTACAACCTCTGATTTAAATAGTGGCTACAGCACTGACACAGTATGACCTTGAACAAGGACACTCTCCACATCTCATTTCCCCATCTACAAAACAGAGATGTTAACTCCTACCTTACAAGGTGTGTGTAAAAAACAGAACAAGCTGATGCAAGAAAGGCAACTAGAAAACACCCTACCATTCTTCAGGATTCCAAGGTGGAATCTTGCATTTGTAGATGAGAGCATGCACACTAGTACAGAGAAATACTTTTGGGCATTTAGAACATTTTAGAGTAGTGTTTCTCGCATCTTCAATTTTTTACATCCCATTTCCCCAGTGTTTGCTACCTTCCCTTCTCACTTGTACAATTAAGACAAGTTTCTTCATTTAAATGCATTTATTTTAAAAGGATACCACATATCATTATAGCAAATGGCAAGTTAGTATTATCAGATGTAAATAGGAGGTAATTATAACTATTTTTATAAAAATTATTGAATTTTTGCCAAATAAAATTGCCTTCAAAGGCTCTGAGCCTGGGTATGATTTTTCATTATGAAAGAAGCAATTAGTTTTAGAAATATGAAAAGTATTTCTGAGCAGACTGTCTTCTTGACATAATCTGAAAAATTGAAGTAAAATGTCAAGAGCATCATTCAATGTTATTAATGCAGTCATGTTCCACGTGGGTTCCATGGCCCCACCTATCCTTCTCTAAGGCTTTGGAGCCAGTTATAATGTAATGTGACCACAATGTGAATTAGTTGAATCCTCACCAATTATACTTGATGATAATTACTTCTAAGGAGAGTAGCCCTTTAGAGCTTACAGAGTCTTCACAAACTTCTGTGATTTCCACAAAAATCCTTAAAAATAGAAAAGGCAAAAATGATCCCCACTTCCAGATGAGTAAACTGAGAATTTAATTGACTTAAGGTCACAAAAGTCACACAGCTAGTAAGGGCCATTTAAATTTCTGCAAGAGTGGAAGGCTGAGGTTGTGAGCTAATAAGACTAATTAAAGCTACGTGGGTTTAAATTGGTCTTCAGTTTATTAAAGTTCTGAATTTAAAAAGCAACTTTGTCTCAAACCTTTCAATTTAAAGTATTATGTGCTATTAATCTAGTGACTTGCATATAAGAAGAACCATTCCACATGATGTTTAATATGTGATGTATTCATAATCTGTTGGTGGTCTCCAGAGAAACAGAACCAGTAGTACGTGAATGTGTGTGTGTGAGAGTGTGTGTGTGTGTGTGTGTGTGTGTGAGTATATACACGCACACATTTTTTTTTCTTATCTTAGGAAGAAGGAAGCTAAGGTCATAGCCTGGGATAATAGACTCACTACTCATAGACTTACAGAGCACATACCCTTTTCTCCCACTTTATTGCCTCATCACCAGGGCTCCTGCATAAGAACAGCAGATGACAGCTAAAGAACAGCAAGGCCCAGATTCTACTTAAGAAGGAGTTTCTAGGAAAAGATAAAGACAATAAGGGAGAGAAAAACAAGAACAATAGAAAAAAATTGAAGTCTCAGGTACCTACTGTATTAGGGCTCTCCAGAAAGACAGAACCAATAAGATGCATAGATATAGATGATATAGATATAGATATATCCAATGTATAATATTGGATAGGATATCCAAGAACTGTGGAACAATTACAAAAGGTATAACATACGTGTAAAAGGATACCAGAAGGAGAAAATGGAAAAGAGTAGAAAAATATGTGAAATATTTAAGGTAATAATGGCTGAGAATAGATGACAGATAGATAGATAGAGCTATATATGTACATGTATAGATAGATCTATATATATATGTATAGATAGATATATAGATATCTTATATATTATAGAGGCTGAGAAGTTTAACAATCTGCTATCTACAAGCTGAAGACCCAGGAAACTCAATGGTATAATTCAGTCCAAGTCTGAAGGCCTAACAACCACAGGAGCTAATGATGTAAATCCCAGTCCAAGGGCAGGAGATGAGATGAGATGTCCCAGCTCAAGCTGGGTAGGAAAAAAGGGATGAGTGTCTCCCTCCTGTGTCTTTTGTTCTATTATGGCCCTCAATAGATTATATGATGCCTGCCCATAGCACAATTCAAACTCTGATCTGTCCCGGAAATACCCTCACAGACACGTTCCAAAATAATGTTTCATCTGGGCAGCCCATGGCTTCATTAAAATTGACACATAAAATTAATTATAATACTTACAGCTATAGCAAACAGTAAACACAGCATTACTACTAGCCAGAAAAACACAAATGCTCTCACTAAAGGCCTGTTTATCTCAGTTCCTATTACCCAATACATCATGTCCAGCTTTCAACAAAAAATTATGTCATGTGTAAAAACAACAAAGAACTCAGTTTGAAGAGACAAAACAAGTGAAAGAACCAGACTCTGATATAGCAGAAACCTTGTGATTATCATACCAGAAATTTAAAATAACTATGATTAATATGCTAAGTGTTCAAATGGAAAAGGTGGGCAAGATGCAAGAATAGATGGGTAAAATGTAAGCAGAGACATGGAAATTCTAAAAATAAAAAATTTCTTAAAAGTTAGAAATCAACATTGTAAGAGAAATGAAGAATTACTTTGGTGGGCTCACCAGTAGATTGGACATCTACAAGGAAAGAAGCAAGGAGCTTAAAGATGTGTCAGTAGAAACTTCCCAAATGGAAATGTGAAGAAAACAAAGAATGAAGAAAAATGGAACAGAATATACAGGAACTGTGGACCAATTCAAAAGGTGTGACATATGTGTAAGGGAATACTGGAAGGAGAAGATGGAAAAGAATAGAAAAAATTCGAATAATGGCTGAGAATATTTCAAAATTGGCAACAGACACCAAACCACAGATCTAGGAAGCTTGTAAAGCATCAAGCAGAATAAATAAAAGAAACATATGCAATTCTAAACTTAAAAGTTAAAAAAAAAAAAGGTAAATTAATTTTCCCCGGGAAAAAAACAAACAAAAAAAAAAACAACAAAAAAGAAAGTGAGAGAGAGAGAGAAACGTAACTTACATATAGCAGAAAAAGGATAAGAATTATAATGGATTTCTCTTCACAAACTGTTCTAGTAAAAAGATCGTAGAATGTAATATTTAAAGTGTGAAAGTAAAAAAACTAGCAATTTAGAACTCTGTATACTGCAAAGTTATCATTCAAAGTGGAAAGAAATAAAGACTTTCTCAGACAAACAAAACCGGAGTATATTGGTCACCAGTAGGCTTGCCTTGCAAGAAATTTTAAAAGTTCTTCAGAGAGAAGGAAAATGATACAGAAGAGAAACTCAGATCTTAAGCCATTTATTTCCCTTATTCTTAATTGATCTAATAGATAACTATTTTTCAAATTATAATAGCAACAACATATTGGGTGATTATACCTTATAAATAAGTAAAATTAATGCCAGTCAGTTATAAAGGCTGGAAGGGAGAAACTGATATTACTCTTTAATAGGTACCTGTACCACACATGAGCTATTCGAAAGTGGATTTAAGTTTGTTGTAAATGTATACTGCAAACTCTAGAGCAAGTACTAGAAATGTTGTTTAAAAGAAGTATAACTTACATGCTGAAATAATAGAAAATGCTCAATTACAACTAGAGAAGGCAGAAAAATATGGGAAGATCTTAAAAAGAAACAAAAACCAACTGCAACAAATAGAAAACAGTTATAAATATGGTGGCTCTTACTCTAACAACATCAATAATCACTTTAAATATAAAGTTCTAAGTATGCCAGTTACAAGACAGAAACTGACAGAGTAGATTAAAAAATAAAACCCAATTATGTTGTCTAGAAGAAACTCCCTTTAAATATGAAGGCACATATAGGTTAAAAGTAAAGGGAAGAATAAAAAGATTAATTTTAAGAAAACTAAAAGGATATAGAAAGATATACTATGCTAACACAAATTAAAAGAAAGCTGGAGTAACTATCTTAACTTCAGACAAAGCAGACTTCAGAATAGAGAAAATTATCAGGAATAAAAAAGGGCATTACATAATGATAGAGGTCAATACTCCAAGAAGATATAACGATCTCTGATGCACTTAACAACAGAGCATCAGAATACATGAGGTAAAAACTGGTAGAACTGCAAGGAGGAATAAACAATCTACTATTACAGTTGGAGACTTCAGCATCCCTCTATCAGGGATTAACAGATCCAGCAGGCAGAAAATCAGTAAAGACGTAGTTAAACTAGACACACTGCCAAAGAACTGGATCTAGTTGACGGCTATAGGCTATTTTATCCAACAACAACAGAATACACGTTCTTTGCAGTTTCTCATGGAACATTCACCAAGACACATCACATTTTGGGCCATAAACTTTATTTATTTATGTGTATTTATTTATTTATTTATCTTTGAGACAGGGTCTCGCCCTGTTGCCCAGCCTGGAGTGCAGTGGTGCAATCTTGGCTCACTAGTAACCTCCACCACCTGGGTTCAAGCGATTCTCATGCCTCAGCCTCCCAAGTAGCTGAGATCACAAGTTTAAAAGTACAGAAATCGGCTGGGTGCGGAGGCTCACGCCTGTAATTCCAGCACTTTGGGAGTCCGAGGGGAGCGGATCACGAGGTCATGAGATCGAGACCATCCTGGCTAACACAGTGAAACCTCTGTCTCTACTAAAAAAAAAAAAATGCTAACACGGTGAAACCCCTGTCTCTACCAAAAAAAATACAAAAAATTAGCCGGGCGTGGTGGCTACTCAGGAGGCTGAGGCAGGAGAATGGATTGAACTTGGGAGGCAGAGCTTGCAGTGAGCCGGGATCACACCACTGTACTCCAGCCTGGGCAACAGAGCACGACTCCGTCTCAAAAAAGAAAAAGAAAAAAAAGTACAGAAATCATACAAAGTATGATTTCTCTCATAGAGATGTGGTTCTCTCAGTAGAACCAAACTGTAAATCAATAACAGAAGGATAGCCAGAATATTCTCAACTATTTGGAGATTAAACAACACATTTCTAAATAGCAAATGGGTCAAAAAGGAAATCTCAACAGAAAATAAAAAATATTTTTAACTAAACAAAAATGAAAATACAAGTTACCAAAATTTGTGAGATACAATGAAGGAAGTACTTATACAGAGACTTCTAACATTAAATGCATATATTAGAATAGAAGAAAGATCTAAAATTAATAATCTAACCTTCCACCCTTAGGAAACTACAGAAAATATAACAGCATGAACCTGAATAAAAGGAAGCAAATAATAAGAAATTAGAACAGAAATCAATAAAATTGGAAACAGAAAAACAGTAGAGAAAATCAACAAAACTAAAAGCAGATTATTTGAAAACATCAACAAAACTGATAAACCCATAGCTAAGTAACCAAGAGAGGAAAAAAAAAGAGAGATGATAAAAATAACTAAAATCACAAACGAAATAAGGGTTATCACTACTGATCCCATGGACATTAAAAAGGTTAATATGACCACAATTGTAATGACTTAGATGAAAAGGACCAATTTCTTGAAAGAGAAAAGCTATCAAACCTCATACAAAGAGAAATAGATCATCTAAGTATGCCTATATGTATCACATACATTGAATTAATAATTAATGGCCTTGCAAAACATAAAGCACCAGGCCCAAATGATTTCACTATTAAAGTCTACCAAACATTTAAGGAAAAGATGACACTAATCCTCTACAATCTCTTCCAGAAAATAGAAGCAGAGGGAACATTTCTTAATTCATCCTATGAGGCCATAATTGTCCCAATACCAAAACTAGATAAAAATCTTGCAAGAAAGTGAAACTACAGATCAATATTTTTCATGAACAAGGATGCAAAAATCTTCAAAATATTAGCAAATCAAATCCAACAATGTATAAATATAATCATACACCATGATCAAGTGAAATTTAATTCAGGTATGTAAGGCTGGTTTAACATTTGAAAATGTATTAATGCAACCCACCACTATCATGGACTAAAGAGAAAAATTATATAATCAAATTTATAAATACAGAAAAAGCATTTAGCAAAATCCAGCAGCAAATCATGATTAAAAACTCTCTGCTAACCAGGAATAGAGAGAAACTTCTTCAACCTAATTTTTTAAAAATATGTTATAAAAAAAAAAATCTACAGCCAACACGTGACCTAAGGGTGTCAAACTGGATGCATTCCTGCTAAGATCAGGAACAATACAAGGATGCCCCCTCTCACTATGGGAAGTCCTAGCTAATGTAATAAGACAAGAAAAGGAAATAAAAAGTATATAAATTAGAAGGAAAGAAAGTTATTTCTGTTACTAGATGACATGATTGTGTATGTATGAAATCTCAAATAATGAACAAAAAATCTCCTAGAACTAATAAGTGACTATAGAAACGTTGCAGGACAGAAGGCTAATATACAAAATTCAACTGTTTTGACTTTAATTAACATCAGCAATGACAACTGAAATGTGAAATTATAAACACAATATTAATTATTACATTAACACCAAAAATACAAAGTATGTAGAAATAAACCTAACAAAATATGTGTAAGATCTCTATAAGGAAAACTACAATATTCTGATGAAAGAAATAAAAATATTTATTTTAAATATTTTTAAAATCTAAACAAAGGAAGAGTATTCTATGTTCACTGAGAGAAGACTCAATATTGTTAAAATGTCATTTCTTCTCAACTTGTAGATTTAATCCCAAAAATTTATTTTCTGAATATCAACAACTAATTCTGAAGTTTAAATGAAAAAGGAAAACAAGTCACCTAAAACAGACAGCACAATACTGAAGAAGAGAAGCAAAGTTGTAGGACAGGTCCAAATATCCAACTTCAAGAGTTACTATACCAAGGCAATCCTACCCAAAAAGAACAAAGCAGGAGACATCAAGCTACCCGACTTTACACTACTGGGCTACAGTAACCAAAAGAGCTTGGTACTGGCACAAAAACAGACACATAAACCAATGGAACAGAACAGACAGCCCAGAAATAAGGCCACACACCTACAACCATCTGATCTTCCACAAAGCTGACAAAAACAAGCAACAGGGAAAGGACTCCTTATTCAATAAATGGTGCTAGGATAATGGTTAGCCATATGCAGAAGATTAAAACAAAACTTCTTCCTTAAACAATTATATAAACATCAACTCAAAATGGATTAAAAACTTAAGTGTAAGACCCAAAACTATAAAAACCCTGGAAGACAAAACCTAGGCAATACCATTCTGGACACAAGCACTGGCAAAGATTTTATTATGAAGATGCCAAAAGCAATTGCAACAAAAGCAAAACTTGAAAAATGGAATCTAATTAAACTAAAGAGCTTCTACACAGCAAAATAAACTATTAATAGAGTAAACAGACAACCTACAGAGTGGGGGAAAATATTTGTAAACTATGCATCTGGCAAAGGTCTAATATCCAGCATCCATAAGAAACTTAAGCAAATTCACAAGAAAAAAACAAACAACCTCATTAAAAAGTAAGCAAAGGATATGAACAGACAATTTTCAAAAGAAGACATACACACAACCAATAAGCATATGAAGAAAAGTTCAATATCACTGATCATTAGAGAAATACAAATCAAAACCACAATGAGATACCATCTCACACCTGTCAGAATTGCTATTAATAAAAAGAAAAAATAACAGATGCTGGTGAGGTTGCAGGGAAAAGGGAATATTAATATACTATTGGTGGGAGTGTAAATTAGTTCAACCAGTGTGGAAATCAGTGTAATCAGTGTAGCAATTCCTCAAAGAGACAAAACCCAAACTACCATTTGACCCAGCAATCCCACTATGGGGTATACACCCAAAGAAATATAAATCGTTGTATTATAAAGAAATATGCATGTGTATATTCATAGCAGCAGTATTCACAATGGCAAAGACATGGGATCAATCTAAATGCCCATCAATGGTAGACTGGATAAAAAAAAAATGTAGTATATATATACACCATGGAATACTATGCAGCCATATAAAAAGAATGACATCATGTCCCTTTCAGGAACATGGTTGGAGCAGGAGGCCATTATCCTTAGCAAACTAACACAGGAATAGAAAATCAAACACCGCATGTTATCATTTACAAGTTGGAGCTAAATGATGAGAACACATGGACACAAAGTGGGGAACAACAGACACTGGGTCTTACTTGTGGGTTAAGACTAAGAGAAGGGAGAGGAGCACAAAAAATAACTATTGTGTCCTTAGGCTTAGTACCGGGGTGACAATATAATCTGTACAACAAACCCTGGTGACACGAGATTTCCCATATAACAAACCTGCACATGTACCCCTTACCTAAAATAAAAGTCTAAAAAGTAAAAAATAAAAACTTCTAACATTCATTCTTCAATTTAAAAAACAGGAAAAAAGAGTTATTATAGGGTACATTAATCAAGACAGTGTGATGTTGGTGAATGAATACACAAATAGATTAAAGGAACAAAATAGAGAGTCAAAAACTAGACCAATACATATACATTTAACTAATCTTTGACAAAGGAGCAAAGGCAATTAGTATTCAGATAGTCTTTTCCACAAATGGTCAGCAAGGGCCTAGAGGAGAGCCCAGACTTTACAATCATCCAGCTATAATGAGGCACAGTCATTTCCTCCACACAGTCAGTTCAGAGAAGGCCAACTAGGAGCTGAAACTCTCATTCCTACCTAGTGGTGACTTGCACCACATCCTAGACTTCCACCTTCCTCTGGTGATAACAAGATGCCCCTTGGCCTCCCGACGGGGGTGGTACCAGGGAATGTGTAGTAGAAGGTCAGTACTTTTACCACCATGCAGTGGTAACAAGGCATCCCCTGATGTGTTGCATGAGGAGCAGTAATAAGGTGCTCCCGACCCTCCTAGCAAGGGTGGTGTCAGCAGAGGACTAGAGGGGAGCCAGAAAAATCACAACAAGTTGCCCTTAAGGTTATCAAGAGAGACTGAGTGAGGGACCTAGACTTCCACTTTTACCTGGAAGTAATGAAGCAGAGCCCTTCTGTTCATAGAGTGTCGGGGAACATCTGCTAAAAATGAAGCTCTAAGTAAGGTCCAGAGTCTCATATGATAGTACCCAAACATCTTGGATTCAATCGCTATTACTCATCATATCAAGAACCAGGAAAATCTCAACTTGAGTAAAAAAAGACAACAGAAGCCAGTACCAAGATAACACAGATGTTAGAATTATCTGACCAGGATTTTCGTGAGCAATGACAAGCACAATTAAAACAAAGACATAGAAAGGCTCGACAAAGAAATATAAAGAACCAAATGAAAATTTTAGAACTGAAAAATACAATAACCAACATTAGAAACAGTATGGGTGGGCTCAACAGCAGAAAGGGGAAGACTGAGTAGAGCAACAGAATGGAGAAGACTGAGTAGAGAATCCATGGATTGAGAAGAGAACAAGAAAAACGACCCAATCGGACAACAGACATCAAAAGACATTTCTGCATCAAAGGGCATTATCAAGAAAGTGAAAAGACAATCCACAGAATGGCAGAAAATATTGGCAAATTCTCAATCTGATAAGAGTCTAGTAGCTGGAATATATAAAGAGCTCCTACAGTTCCGTAACAAAAACACTGACAATCCAATTTCAAAATGGGCAAAGGACTCAAACAGATATTTCTACAAATAATATATGTGAATGTTCATAGCAACATTATTTATAATCAAAAAGTGGAAACAACTCAGTGTCGATCAAGGGATGAATGGATAAACACAATGTGGTCCATCCATACAAGGGAATATTATTCAACCATAAAAAGAAATCAAGTACTGATACATGCTACAGCATTCATGAGCCTTGAACATGTTATGCTAAAGTAAAAGAAGCCAGATGTAAAAGCCTACATATTGTGTAATTCCATCTATATGAGATATCCAGAATAAACAAATCCATAGAGGCAGAAAGTAGATTTAGGTGCCATGCTTAATGCAAAGTGCTCACATATAGGATGTCTATAAAGAAGTTTCAAAACTTAACAGCAGAAAGCAAACAATCCAATTAGAAAAATGAGCAAATGGCATGGAAAGACATTTCACTGAAGGTATACACATGGCGGATAAGCACATGACAAGATGTTCAACATCACTGGCCATAAGGGGAAGGCAAATGAAGTCTATAATGAGATATCCCTGCCCACCTATATGACGGGGGAAAAAAAGTGACAATACCAAATGTTTATGAGGACACAGAGAAACTGGATCTCTTCTAAGTTGATGGTGGGAATGTAAGTGGTACAGCCACTTCAGAAAAGAGTTTGTTGGTTTCTTTCAAAAAAAGAGAAAAACTAAACATACTCTTACTATACAATTAAGCGATTGTGCTTCTGTGCACTTAACCCAGAGAAACGAATATCCACACAGAAAGCTGCATGTGAACATGTGTGTTTTATTTGTAATAGCAGCAGCTTTATTTGTGAAAGCCAAAAATGTCAAAATGTCCTTCATTTGGTGAATGGTTAAACAAATTGTGGTATATTCATACCATGGAATACTACTCAGAAATAAAGTGCAAACTATTGACACATGCAACAGCTTGGATAGATCTCAAGGGCATTAGGCTGAATGAGAAAAGCCAGTCTCAAAAGGTCACATATTGTGAGACTGATCTCAGAGATAGTAGGAGCAGAGTGGTAGGGAGTAGAATGGGAATTGGGGGAGATCTTTGCGGCGATAGGATAATTTTGTGTCTTGATTGTGGTAGTGGTTACATAAATCTACACAAGTGTTACAATGGCATAGTACTTTATACACATATTGTACCAATGTCAAATGGTGGGTTTGCCATTGTGCTGTAATTAGGTCAGATATAATCACTGGGGGAGGCTGGAGGAAGAGTATAGGGACTTCTCTGTGCTCCTTGGAACTTCTTTACAACTTCTTATCCAACCATATATGAAAATAAAATGTAAAAGAAAATATGCAACAGACTAGAAGAAAATATATATAATGGCTAAAGGATTGTTATTTACTCATCAATTCGGAAAAAAAAAAATCTTCAGTTTAAAAGTTAAGAAATCACCAGGTGAAAAAAGTACAACTACTTAATAAATATTTGAAAAGATTTGCTACGTTTCTAGTAAATCAAGGAAAACAAAACAGCAATGAGAATTTATCAGAGGGTCAAAAATTTAAATATTTGATGTTAGCAAGGTGGGGGCTGCAGACCAGGCCCTCTCATAACACCCATTAACATGGGAATTAAATCGGTATAGATTTTTTAGAGCCATCTATCAAAATTGACAACATGCATTTGCCCAGTCCCAGCAATGCCAATTCTCTGCCTCCTAGGGAACATTTCTCAGCCTACAGGAAATAGGATGCACAGAGGCGTGTTGCATGTGGATGCTGACGGGGGGGCAGGTGGTACCTGGTACAAGGGTGGCCAGGGTCACTGAAATGCAGCCTTCAGGGGGATCCAGAAGCTGAACAGGCCTGGGAGTTCCCCCCTTCATGGAGAGCAGAGCCTTCTCTCCTCCTGCAGCGATGATTGAGGGATAAACCTCTGGCTGATGGGACTCTGGCAGGGCCAGGCTGTCCGTGGGTTCCCAGCCTAATGCAGGTTGAGAAGTGGCTCGCCCTGTCACAAATCCCACTAGGTGAATGCTTTGTTTAAAAATTTTCCTGTAGAAGTGAAGCAGCTTCATTCAGTCAAATGAATCCATCCAGAGCAGATCATTTAAAATAGTGGTTAGTGAAGAGGGGGTCCTTAACTCACACTCGACGGATCCAGGAGACCTGCCAAGTTGGGAGGGTGAAGGCAATGCCCAGAATCCTGCTCTGAGTGGTTTCAGGGAGAGAACTCCAGTCTCAAGCTCTTCTCCTGGGCTTTATTTACCACAAATCCCTCCTGAGTCAGGAAGCTGCTTCCCACAGTGATATCTGCAAAGAGCTATACAGCCAGCTGGGATAAGGGATGAAGGTCAAACCGAAAGTGACTATTTCTGTGCAAAGAAACAGAAAAATCTTATGGGCCCAACAGCAGTAGATAATTGAGAAAGTGAGACTAAGAAAAGTCATAAAAGAAACTGTGGTTCCTTATTAAACAATATGGAAAACTGTCCACTCCTGCCTATGATCCAAGGAACTGCCAGTGGACGCGGTCACGAAGCCCAATTTCATCCCTCAAGCGGGCTTCGATGACAAGCGCTCAGTGCCCATGAGGTGGCAGTGAAACCATCCCTCTCAGAGACCTTACTTACGTGTGGCCAATGTGGGACAGTTGATTTGTAAAGCAGGTTGGCAATCTGTATCAAGAACCAAGGGGTGTTCATTCCCACCACCAGGGTCTTCCTCTTCTGGGTATTGATGCCAAGAACATAATTGACAAAGATGTATATTCAAAGATATTTGCCATGGTATTATTTGTAACAATGAATAAAGGCAATACCAAATATCAGTGGTCCTTGGGTTTCTCCCTGCCCTGGCCCCCTCTTCAAATCACTCTACATGCTCCAAAGTTACCAACCATCAGTCCATCCCCTCCATAGCCATGTCTTAAGCTCAGACCTGTTTCTTGAGCTCCTACTTTGTGGTCCCAGGATCTCCTTTAGACAACCCCCTTGGATGCACAGAACTGAATTCACATTCCCCTTACCTCCTCCTCTTTCAACCTCTCTTATTTGAATACAGCAAACAGCGTTCCCACCACCTAACCCCTCAAGCCAAACCTTCAGACAACATTATTGTCTCCTTCCATCCCTCAACTCCCCATTCCTTTAATCACTATCTCCAAAATCCGCCTGTTTCTCTCCAACTCCACCACCACTGACCTGGTCTAAGCACCCTCCCCTGAATGACCACTGAAATGGAAATCCTACAAAATGGTTTCCTACAACAATACTTTGCCCCTGCCCTGATCCATTCTCTGTCTTGCAGAGTCCTCTTCCTAAAACACAAATCTGACCACGTCATACCTCGTGAAAACCTTCAGCCACTTTCTGTTCTCCAAAGGATCAGCTCAGACCCTGAGCAAGGTTTACAGGACCTCAGGCCCACCTCTTTGGAGTGATCTCCAGCAGCTTCCTCTTGCCCCCATGGCCTTTTTCCAGCCTCAGATGCACCACACCCTCCTTGCCTCCTGTCCTTCTGCAGGCTCTGTGGGGACACTCACATCTAGAGCTCCTTCTTCCCCCACTGGCTGAATGACTCAGTAATTTAACGGGTGAATACTTCAGATGCTGCCTGCACTCTGTGAACTGGCATCACAATGATACTGATAGAAGAAACAAAGGAAATTCCTAGATGGCACTTTTTAAAAATGTCTTATAAATTTACTGTCTAGCCAGACACTGTTTAACCCATCTTGAATCTATGGAAGAGTGAGTTCTGACACCTCAGCCTTGATCTGCCTCCTGGAACTGGTTCCTGTGCACCATCCTACACATCTCCTTCCCGCCTCCCTTCATTACGTACTCTATTTCCAACAACGTTGGGCTGTGATAGCTTAAGGAAATACAGGAATAAAGGAGGCTTACAGCCAAGGCAAGAAAAAAAAGGGAGGGCAGTTAACAATAGAACTGCCAGCAACCAAGGGTGAAAAGAAGCCTGGGGAACAGGAATCAGCCTCGAAAGCAGACCTCTGCCAGGAAAGCAGCTAAAAACACTGACATCTCAAGGTGAATACAACTCAGGAGGGGAATGGGAATAGAAAAGCAGAGTG
The DNA here is from genome assembly GCF_000951035.1 of Colobus angolensis palliatus. Classification (NCBI taxonomy): domain Eukaryota; kingdom Metazoa; phylum Chordata; class Mammalia; order Primates; family Cercopithecidae; genus Colobus; species Colobus angolensis. The sequence goes on from NW_012116333.1 coordinate 1,618,900, forward strand.
GCTGGAAGAGCAGGCTTCAAGGTCAAAGCTGGATTGATCCCACCTCACCGTGGGCAAGTTACTTCCTCTCTTTACTCGTTTATACCATGAGTTATTGTGTCTGGCACATGGCAGTTTCTCAATAAATCCTAGCTTTTCATGTTACGAATGCTGAATATATGGAGAGGGCAGGTAATAAGCTAGAGACAAGCCAGCAAAACTAGGGTTTCAGATCAGAAATGACTTCACTGATGGAGCTGCAGGTAGCATTGTCCTGGGCTGCACACCCCAGCCCTTGCTACTCCTTAGCAGTTGAATTCATAGTCATCTTTTCATGATGTTCTTTTCAAAGAGTCCAACATTTTGGTGAGTGACAGCTTCACCCCTAGAGAGAAAGAAGTATTCTTCCTAATTCCTCCTTTCGTGCTCCCTTCATTTGTGCCCATGAGTCATTTTTTTCACCACTCTGTATATTCCTCCTTAAACCTCTCTTGGATCCTGTGACATGCTGAAGAAGCCTCCTACTGACCTGTGAGACCCAATTATTAAATTTCCAGAAATTTTGTAAGCTGGCTGTTAAACACAGCCATTACCAAAAAGTGTTATAAAAATCTCCAATTAAATAAGTTATATTAACAATATGTTGAAACTCACCATTTCCAAATTATTTTTCTGCATTTTACTGTTGTCTGTGCTTTGGAATTTATTTAAATGAAATACATTTCTATTTTGGAAATACTATTTAATGGTGTGCTGATGCACAGCTCTTCCACCTTTGTGTTCAGCGATATCACATTGGGAGCTTGTGATTGGCCATGGTGGTAGTATTTATACCACAGAAATTGGCAAAAGCTACAAATTAGGGCTTGGTTTGCTGTTTTTTCATTCCCTAAGAAAACTAAGAAAGTGATGGAGAAAATGTTCATGCAGATTAAACCTAAAAGTGTGCCGTGTCCATATTTGTTACATTCTGAATAACACAAAAATTGGGAAAATACTCTTCCAAACTCAAAAACTGTCATCTGATCCAGCAGTCACTCATGTCATTACAGATGAGTGAAGTTAAGACAATCATCTTCATTGTTTCACTTTCTTCTTACTTGTCAATGTAAACAAAAATATCAACCAGCATTCATATTGGAACTACATTCAGTGGTCAGTTGCAAACAGGCTGACCAACGGTATAAGAGTTCAGCAAAAATCAATGAATGCATGCTGTGAGAATCAAATGGCTATATAGAATTTGTAATAAAGAGTATTTTATATTTTATTACTTGTAAATTGTGCAATATACATCCTTTATATCAGTAAAATTTATAATGAACTTATTAGATGCATATTTATTTGTTTTTGCTCACAGTGCTGGCAGCACCAGCTTGGAGGCCTCCCCTTCTCTACATCCCACTATTGTTTTCTTAGGTTAGGCCATCTGTCATCATTCCAGGTTTCATCCTCTCCAATCCCACACCCATATTGCTACTAGATTAATCTTCTTAATATTAAATGCAGTCACGACACATCCTTCATTAAAACTACCAGTGTCTATCTGGGACCTTCTGAGTGAACTCTGGGCCATAGAAGGCCTTCCTTGCTCTCCCCTGTTCACCTCTGCAGCCTCCTTTCTTATCAGACTCCCCTGTTCCCATTTTACTAAAGTTAGGCCAAACTGCCTGCTGTTCCCAGAGTATGCTTTACTTATTCATGCCACTGGGCCTTTGCATGTGCTTTTCTCTGCTTGAGATGCCTTTCCCACTCCCCCTGCTCCCACCTCCTGCTACTGTCCACTTAGCATTAAAGCCATGCTCAAGCATCACCTCTCTCAGGAGATCATGCCGCCTCCATTTCGGCACTTGCTATCACTGCCAGGTTTCATGCAGGTCCAACATTCTGTCCCCCAGCTCCCACTGTCCTACGATCTGGAAGATCCTCTGGGCTGGGGGAGACATCTAGCATCTCCAGCATCTAGCATGTGGCTTGGCCCCAGGAGATACCAAGTAAGTTCTTGTTGAATTAATAAACTACTTAATTGGTTTTAGCTACAACCTATAGCAAATCACAGGATTTAGCCAGGAGAAATAGGCATGACTCATCTATGAACTCAACTGTTGCTTTAAAAAAAAAAAAAAAAAAAAAAAAGAAGTTGTTTGTTGAAAACCTCAACTGAGTTTTTTCTTTCCTTTAAGCATACAAATAAAGCCAGGTGAATCATTCCTTTTCCATTGTTTTCTGGAAGTCAGCTAGACATAGCCTGAGACTTCTTACTTTAAACCACTGATACTCTTTAAGCAATAACAAAACACTTGCTTCTGAAAGATAGTGACAGCCATCATTTACTGGGCTACTCGGATGCTCCAAGTATATTCTAAGTGCCTTACATGTGTCACCTCATGAATCCTCAACAACATCGTAACACATGGGGCATTATTATCCCCATTTTACAGGTGAGAAAATGAGTCTTAGGAAAGTTAAAAGAGTCATTTGAATTTGCACAGATGCTGAATAACAAAGCAGTGATTCAAACAGGAGTTGGACTGATTCTAAAGTCCATGTTTTCTATTCTGAGCCCATTCTTTATTGCTGAAACAGAAACACAATGTCTATCAGGCTTAGCCAATGACCTGGAACAGATAATACTCCAAATAATAGCACAAAGGGCACTGACACAGGTCCTTGCCCAGCTGTGTTCTTCTTATTCCGGATACCTAGACCCAGTAAGAAGTTTGCCCTTTCCCTGACCCAGATTTATAGGAGAAAACTGAATGACACCAAGCAATACCTGCGTCCTTCGTTAAAGGCTGCATCCGAAAGTCTCCGTGACCGTGTCTAGGCCTTCGTCATGGGACAACTTTCCAACAAGGAGCAGGGGTCTCTTGCAAGTCTGTCCGCGGAGCTCCCTACCACCAGCACTGTTGCCGCTGCCTTTGTTTACTGCTTGTCACTAAGCACTTGCTGCCAAGTGAGTGAGTCAACAAGGCCCCTTCCCTTTCCTGCCACCACTCTCGTTCCCTGGGTTCTGCGCAGTCTCTGGCCTGTTAGCAGGCACCGCCACCCCAGCAGCCTGCGTCCTCAAAGCCAGTGACCCGTGAGAGAGCCAGGAAGAGCTCAAGTGGATTAGGTGCCACTGAAGGCAATGGGATTGCTGCTCAGCGGGGCTTTTACACTGATGTATCTTTATCTCCTGGTCCAATCAAAAGAAAGCTCTGCAAGGAACTGGGGGCGGCCCCAGAGCAGAAGCTTAGTGTCATCAACTCAAGAGTACTCCACGCCCTTTCATGGTGTCAGACATTGGACCTGCAACCAACAGGACAGGGAACCATGCGAAAGCAGCAGGAGGAAAGGATAACCTGGATCTGTCTGTGAGAAAGCAAGAAAAATGTGGTTGGGGAAAAGGAATTCTTACTCTCTCTGGTGCTTGGATTCAGAAAGGAACCAGCAGAGATGCAGAACAGCAAGAAATAGATCATAGTTCTGTAGTGGAAGGGGCGAAAGAACAGATCTCTCAAACCCTTTAAATGAAAAGCAATGTCAAAACTGAAAAGTATTTGTTTAAAAAGAAAATATGAGTTTTTGCTTGACTACATAATAAAATACTAAAATTTGAGGCTGGGCGCGGTGGCTCACGCCTGTAATCCCAGCACTTTGGGAGGCCGAGGTGGACAGATCACGAGGTCAGAAGATCGAGATCATCCTGGCTAACACGGTGAAATCCCATTTCTATTAAAAATAGCAAAAAATTAGTCAGACATGGTGGTGGGCACCTGTAGTTTCAGCTACTCAGGAGGCTGAGGCAGGAGAATGGCGTGAACCCAGCAGGCGGAGCTTGCAGTGAGCCCAGATCGCGCCACTGCACTCCAGCCTGGGTGACACAGTGAGACTCCATCTCAAAAAAAAAAATTTTTGATGAAACTCAGTGCTGGTGAGGGCATGGAGAATGAGCACTCTCATATGCCAATAGTGAGATTATAGATAAGTGCAACCTCTCTGCAGGGAATTTGGTAATATTCATCAAATTTGTAAATGCACATATCCTTTGTAAACCCAGCTGCTAAGAAGTAACCCCATGGACATTCTTGCAAAAGTTCACTAAGGCATCTGAGAAAGGATGCTCATTGCAGTGTATTTTTGTAATAGCAGAAAATTGAAGACCACTGAAGTGCCCATCAGCAGTGATTACTGTGGTTCACACACAGCAGAAAACCAGCTATGCAGCCGTGTAAAGAAAGGACGTAGATCTGTGTGTACTGGCATATAACAACTGCCTAGAAAATTTTTGAAGCGACAAGAGGTATGGAATAGCCTAGTATATTTCCTTTTATCACAAATAGGTACATAAAGACCAGGTATATTTATGTATATTGATGTATATTATTCTTTATACACTGTAGTATATTAGAATATTATGTAGACATAGTCTTGTGGTTCTGGAAGGAATCACAAGCAACTTAATAGTGGTTGCTTTGGGGAAAGAGTTTCGGCTCATTATTTAGTCAGGAAAATTATTGTCCATTTTGATATTTTTCCCCTTAAAACTTTATATTACTTGAAAAAAACTAAAAAACACAATGTTTTACAATTTTTTTTCCTGCTTAAAGCTATCTGTATTGACATTCCCTGCTAGCTAGCAAAACATTTTGCAATATCTGCAACCATCTTTTACTGTTTTTTCCAAACTTGTCTTCTCATCAGATTCAGCCTTGAAGACGATAAAATGCAGATTCCCAGGCACCGCCCTGAATCTGCTGAACCTGAATCTCTGGGCCAGAGCCAGAGCGTCTGCATTTTCAGCAAGTGTCCAGGTAATTTTTATTTAGTAATTTTTTCAGGCTGACCATGCAATCTTTCCCCCAGAGGAAGAAAGTTAACTCCTCCAGTCATGTGGCTGGTTCACAACAGAACAAAAAGCAACACCTAAGTCACTGGTCAACAGGTAAATGCTGATCTGCTAAAAGTCACCACCACCTTCAGTTTTCCTGTTAAAAATACTAGCATCCAGCAGTAACCCCCTTCTACTGTTGCTCTGCTAACATTTCATTAAGTCCATTTTTTTGCACAGAAATTTTGTTAATGTATTTTTGTTTTTCAAGTTATCAAAGCTAATTGTTTCTCTCTGAGTCATCTCTGTGTCATTCCCTATATAATTTTGTAATATTTTATGTATTTTTATTTTTTAAGGTTCTTTTCATGTCAAAATTCTTTATTGTGTGTGATCTTTTTTTAAAAAAAAATTTTTATTTTAGGTTCGGGAGTACATGTGAAGGTTTGTTACAGAGGTAAACTCATGTCATGGGGGTTTGCTATACAAATTATTTCATCACCCAGGTATTAAGCCCAGTACCCAATAGTTATTGGTTCTCTCTCTACTCCCACCCCCCCACCCTCAAATAGACCCTATTGTCTGTTGTTTCCTTCTTTGTGTTCATAGTTCTCATGATCTAGCTCCCACTTATAAGTAAGAACATGCTGTATTTGATTTTCTGTTCCTGAATTAGTTCCCTAAGAATAATAGCCTCCAGCTCCATCCATGTTCCCATGAAAAACATGATCTCATTATTTTTTTATGGCTGCATAGTATTCCATAGTGTATGTATACCACATTTTCTTTATCCAATTTGTCATTGATGGGCATTTACGGTGATGCCATGTCTTTGCTATTGTGAATAGTGCTGCTATGAACATAAATGTGCATGTGTCTTTATAATAGAACAATTTACATTCCTTTGGGTATATACCCAGTAATGGGATTGCTGAGTCAAATGGTATTTCTGTCTCTAGGTCTTTGAGAAATTGCCACACTGTCTTCCACAATGGTTGAACTAATTTACATTCCCACCAACAGTGTATAAGTGTTCCCTGTTATTTGCAACCTTGCCAACATCTGTTATTTTTTATATTTTATTAATGGCCATTCTGACTGATGTGAGATGGTATCTCATTGTGGATTTGATTTGCATTTCTCTCATGATCAGTGATGTTGAGCTTTTTTTCATATGCTTGTTGGCCACATGTATGTCTTCTTTTGAGAAGTTTCTGTTCATGTCCTTTGCCCACTTTTTAATAGGGTTGTTTGTTTTTCTCTTGTAAATTTGTTTAAGTTCCTTATAGATGCTGGATATTAGACTTCTGTCTGATGCATATTTTGCAAATATTTTCTCCCATTTTGTAGGTTTTCTGTTTACTCTGTTGATAATTTCTTTCGCTGTGCAGAAGTTCTTAAGTTTAATTAGATCCCATTGTCAATTATTCCTTTTGTTGTGATTGCTTTTGCTGTCTTTGTCATGAAATCTTTGCCAGTTCCTATGTCCCAAATGGTATTGATTGCCTAGGTTGTCTGTCAGTGTTTTTATAGTTTCTGATTTTACATTGTCTTTAATCCATCTTGAGTTAATTTTTGTATATAGTATAAGGAAGGGTTCCAGTTTTAATATTCTGCATGTGGCTAGCCAGTTATCTCAGCACCACTTATTGAATAAGGAGTCTTTTCTTCATTGCTTGTTTTTGTCAGCTTTGTCGAAGATTCACATAGTTGTAGGTGTACAGCCTTATTTCTGGGCTCTCCATTCTGTTGCATTGGTCTATGTTCCTGTTTTTGTGCCAGCATCATGCTGTTTAGGTTACTGTAGCCCTGTAGCATAGTTTGAAGTTGGGTAACTCAACGCCTCCAGCTTTGTTCTTTTTGTTTCAGATTGCCTTGGCTACTCAGGCTCTTTTTTGGTTCCATATGAATTTTAAGATAGTTTTCTTCTAGTTCTGTGAAGAATATTGTTGGTAGTTTGATATGAATAGCATTGAATCTGTAAATAGCTTTGGGCACTAGGGCCATTTTAATGCTTTGATTCTTCCTATCCATGAGCATGGGATGTTTTTCCATTTGTTAGTGTCTTCTCTGATTTCTTTGAGTAGTGTTTTATAATTCTCATTGTAGAGATCTTTTAGCTCCCTGGTTAGCTGTATTCCTAGGTATTTTATTCTTTTTATGGCAATTGTGAGTGGGATTGCCTTTCTGATTTGACTCTTGGCTTGGCTGTTGTTTGCACATAGAAATGCTAGTGATTTTTATGTACATTGATTTTGTATCCTGAAACTTTGCTGAAGTTGTTTATCAACTGAAGGAGGTTTTAGGCTGATCAAAATCTTTGAGTTTATATATGTTTAAATTTAATTGCTTCACTTTCAAAAACTGTGTTTATTACTATTTATAGAGAGTTCTTGAAAGTGAGGTATATAATCAAGTGAAATTCAATAATAAATCCAATTGCCAGTTGTGCTCTTTTGTTTTCCAGAGACATAGAACCAATTGCATATTTATTTATAAGGAATTGTCTCATGTGATTATGGTGGCTGAGAAGCCTCACAATCTACCTTTTGCAAGCCGGAGACCCAGGAGAGCAGATGAGATAGTTTCACTCTGAGTCTAAAGGCCTGAGAAACATGGTAAGTCCCAAGGAGCAGAGGACCAACGGCCCAGCACAGTCAGCCAGAGAGAGAGAGAGAGCAAATTCCCCCTTCCTCTGCTTTTGTGTTCTGTTCAAGACTTCAACAGACTGGGTGATGCCCACCTATATTAGGGAGAGGAGTCTGCTTTACTTAGTCCACCTACTCACATGCTAATCTCACTGGGAAACAACCTTACAGGTACACTGTATTAATCTGTTTTCATGCTGGTGATAAAGACATACCTGAGGCTGGGCAATTTACAAAAGAAATGTTTACTTGGACTTACAGTTCCATGTGGCTGGGGAAGCCTCACAATCATGGTGGAAGGCAAAGAGGAGCAAGTCACATCTTACATAGATGGCAGCAAGCAAAGACAGAGAGCTTGTGTGGGGAATTCCTCTTTTTAAAACCATCAGATCTCATAAGACTTAGTCACTATCATGAGAACAGCATGAGAAAGACTTGCACCCATGATTCAATTACCTCCCACCAGGTCCCTCCGACAATATGTGGGAATTCAAGATGAGATCTGGGTGGGGACGCAGACAAACCATATTATCCCAACCCGGCCCCTCCAAAATCTCATGTCCTCACATTTCAAAACCAATCATGCCTTCCCAACAGTCCCCCAAAGTCTTAACTCATTTCAGCATTAACCCAAAAGCCCATAGCCCAAAGTCTCATCTGAGACAAGGCAAGTCTCTCCACCTATGAGCCTGTAAAATCAAAAACAGGTTAGTTACTTTCTAGACACAGTAGGGGTACAGGCATTGTGTAAATATTGCCATTCCAAATGGGAGAAATCGGCCAAAACAAAGGTTCTACAGGCCCCATACAAGTCTGAAATCCAGTGGGGCAGTCAAATCTTAAAGCTCCAAAATGACCTCCTTTGACTCCTTGTCTCATATCCAGGTCAAGCTGATGCAAGAGGTAGGTTCCCATAGTCTTGGGCAGCTCATCCCTGTGGCTTTGCAGGGTACAGCCTCCCTCCCAGCTACCTTCATGGGCTAGTGTTGAGCATCTGCATCTTTTCCATGCACACAGTGCAAGCTATCAGTGGATCTACCATTCTGGAGTCTGGAGGATTGTGGCCCTCTTCTCACAGCTCAACTAGGCAGTGCCCCAGTAGGGACTCTGTATGGGGACTCTGATCCCACATTCCCTTTCCACACTGCCTTAGCAGAGGTTCTCCATGAGAGCCCTGCCCCTGCAGCAAACTTCTGCCTGGGCATCCAGGCATTTCCATGCATCTTCTGAAATCTAGGCAGAGGTTCCCATACCTCAGTTCTTGACTTCTGCGCACTCGTAGGCTCAACACCACATGGAAGCTACCAAGACTTGAGGCTTGCACCCTCTGAAGCCATGGCCTGAGCTTTACACTGGCTCCTTTCAGCTACAGCTAGAGTGACTAGGACACAGGGCACCAAGTCCCTAGGCTGCACACAGCATGGGGACCCTGGGCCTGGCCCACAAAAACACCTTTTCCTCCTAGGCCTCCAGGCCTGTGATGGGAGGTGCTGTCACAAATGTCTCTGACATGCCCTGGAGATATTTTCCTCATTTTCTTGGTGATTAGCATTCAGCTCCTTGTCACTTTTTTTTCTGCTTTTTTTTTTTATTTTTTACACTTTAAGTTCTGGGATACATGTGCAGAACATGCCGGTTTGTTACATAGGTATACATGTGTCATGGTGGTTTACTGCACCTATCAACCCATCATCTAGGTTTTCAGCCCTGCATACATTAGGTATTTCTCCTAATGCTATTCCTTCCCTTGCCCCCAACCCTCCAACAGGCCCAGGTGTGTGATGTTACCCTCCCTGTGTCCATGTGTTCTCATTGTTCAATCGCCACTTATGAGTGAGAATATGCAGTATTTGGTTTTCTGTTCCTGTGTTAGTTTGCTGAGAATGATGGTTTCCAGCCTCATCCTTGTTACTTTTCCAAATTTCTGTAGCTGGCTTCAATTTCTCCTCAGAAAATGGGTTTTTGTATTCTATCACATTGTCAGGCTGCAAATGATTTGTATGTTTATGCTCTACTTCCCTTATAAAACTGAATGCCTTTAACAGCACCCAAGTTACCTCTTGAATTCTTTGCTGCTTAGAAATTTCTTCCACCAGATACCCTAAATCATCGCTCTCAAGTTCAAATTTCCAAAAATCTCCTCCAATTTGGGGTGTACAGGGTATCAATTTGGGGGGTACCAGGGCAGGGACAGAATGCTGCCATTCTCTTTGCTAAAACATAACAAGAGTCACCTTTGGTCCAGTTCTCAACAAGTTTCTCATCTCCATCTGAGACCACCTCAGTAGGGATCTTATTGTCCATATCACTATGAGGCTTCTGGTCAAAGCCATTCAACAAGCCTCTAAGAAGTTCCAAACTTTCCCACATTTTGCTATCTTCTTCTGAGCCCTCCAAACTATTCCAACCTCTGCCTGTTACCCAGTTAAAAAGTAGATGCCACATTTTTGGTACCTTTTCAGCAGCACCCCACTCTACTGGTACCAATTTACTGTATTAGTCCATTTTTGTGCTGTGGATAAAGACATACTTGAGACTGGGTAATTTACAAAAGAAAGAGGTTTTATTGAACTTACAGTTCCACATGACTGGAGAAACCACACAATCATGGTGGAAGGCAAGGAGGAGCAAGTCGCATCTTACATTGGTGGCAGCAGGCAAAGAGAGAGAGCTTGTTCAGGGGAACTCCTCTTTTTAAAACCATCAGATAGCATGAGACTTATTCACTATCAGGAGAACAGCATGAGAAAGACTTGAACCCATGATTCAATTACCTCCCACCGAGTCCCTCCCACAACATATGGGAATTCAAGATGAGATTTGGGTGGGAACACAGCCAAAAAATATCATATACCCAGAATAACGTTTAACCAAGTATTTGGGCAACCCATGGCCTAATCATATTGACACATAAAATTAGCCCCCACAAGTCTACCCTGTGTCTACTTGACTGTGATTTAAAGACACACAGTGTATCTGTAAAGTGTGTATCACACTTAATTTCCAAATAAAGACAAGACTATAACAAGGGCATTACTTCACCTAACACGTTACAACTATCCTGCATACGACAAAACAAACAAACAAAAAAAAACACTTAATAACCCTTTCCCCATAAGAGAGGTAAAATCCTTGAATGATGTTTACTTCTCCTCTTGATATATCGTAACTTAAATACTTGATGTAAAATTATCAATACTTAAATACTATGATATAAAGTCAATATATATTATGTTCCAGAAAAAGGAATAAGAAAGGAAAGAAAACAAGTATTATATACACACAAAAAATATATTCATAACAAAATAAGGAGGAAATATTCATGATAATTACAGTCCTCATTTCTGTAACTGTTTACATGGTCGTTGCTCATGTTTATAACTATTTTCTTTTTTTTTTTTAATTATACTGTAAGTTCTAGGGTACATGTGCATAACGTGCAGGTTTATTACATATGTATACTTGTGCCATGTTGGTGTGCTGCACCCATCAACTCGTCAGCACCCATCAATTCATCATTTATATCAGGTATAACTCCCCAATGCAATCCCTCCCCCCTCCCCCCTCCCCATGATAGGCCCCAGTGTGTGATGTTCTCCTTCCCGAGTCCAAGTGATCTCATTGTTCAGTTCCCACCTATGAGTGAGAACATGCGGTGTTTGGTTTTCTCTTCTTGTGATAGTTTGCTAAGAATGATGGTTTCCAGCTGCATCCATGTCCCTACAAAGGACGCAAACTCATCCTTTTTTATGGCTGCATAGTATTCCATGGTGTATATGTGCCACATTTTCTTAATCCAGTCTGTCACAGATGGACATTTGGGTTGATTCCAAGTCTTTGCTATTTTCTTTCACTACTCATTCTGTATTCCCTTTACTTTCGGCAAATATCACAGATGACTATGGTTCCTTAACTGATGGAGTGACCCAAACCTTCATTCCTGAATTGTCTGTGCCATTAGTAGCTCCTGTCTGAATTGGGTTGTTGTAGTTTTCCATTGACCTTAATCACAGAATGTGGTAATACTAAGAGATGCCCTAAGAGATCTCCAATATTTCAGACACACTCTTCCTTACTCCATTGTGTAACAGCAGTTGAATTTCCCCTTGGCAGTGAGGATCAGTCACCCCAGCCAGCATAGTAACTCCCATCTTTGCCTGTTGATTCAGAGGCATGAAGAACCTACAATGACTGGGTAGTCTTAACTGTTGTGTCTCCCAGTAGAAGTATTCTTTCACCTGAAACTAAGACTTAACAGCATGCACAGCATAAGGTCACAGGAACAGGAAGCAAAACTTTTGCTGTGGGTGACTAGGGGTAATAATGAATGGTGCCACCCTCATTTCTACCGCCTGACTCTGGAGCCATGAAACCCGGCTATGGGAGAAGGAACACCTTTAGTGAATGCTGATTCAGAGCATATAGAGCTTCCCAGAGAATGCTTCCCCAACCTTGCAAGGCATTGCCACCTAAATAGTGTTGTAACTGAGTCTTCAAAAGGCCATCCCTCTGTTCTAAACCAGCTGCTTCTGAATGGTAGGAAACACGGTAAAACCAGTGATGTGCTAGCCCCTATGCCCCTCCTCTGGGCTCTGCTCCAAGTGCTCTGCCCAACCAGCACTATGCCAGCTTTCAGGACCTGTATGGGTTGCCTCCTCCCTGCATCTGTCCTCCAGATGTGGATGTGGCTGGAGCTTGGCTGTGAGGACCTGGAGCCCAGACAGTGTGGGGAAGACTTGGAAGAGTAGTGGCCCATGGCCTGGGGCTAGAAGTTCATAAATTCCAAAGAGTTAGAATTTTCATTTCACATTTAATCTTCCAGGAGATTATGGAGGTACATTTACCAAGGTACTAAGACAGACATATTTAAAGTCAGATTTTTATTTAAAGTCTGATGGCTTGACTCATAACTTTTAAATATTTAGACCTAACATACATGGGCCTCCACTTGCATTCTTTGTCCTGGGTCCTGCATATGTTAGAGAGGGTCTGTTCCTTTACTGGAGCTTTCAGCTCTGGACTCCCTGTGGTCTATCCTGCCCTGCTTCTTTATAACATCAACACATCTTTGATCTCCTCACTTCACCTTCCTCACCCTACCTCAGCCATCTACTTCTATGTTCATAACTCAATCTTTGTCATTACAAGGAAATGTTGCTGTACTATCTGCAAAACTTACATCTCAAACATCCTATACTCAGACCAGCCACTGACTACTATTTTTCCAGCTTATTCCCTCAAGTTACCCAACTCTGACAATTTTTTGTGCTCATCAAGACCTCCCATCCATGATCCATGAATCCTACCACTTTTTCACTGTTCTGTACTTCTCTCACTGTCCAGCTTAGAGTTCATGGTCCATGTGTCAGGAACTCCTACTAAGCACACACCAGACCATACTTCCCAGCCTCCCTTGCAGCTAGGTGCAGTCATGTGACAGAGTTCCAGCCAATGGGACACGAGTGGATAGGATGTGTGCATAGGAACAGGGTTCAGAATGGCAGTGATGATAAACACAGTGATCTTGGAAGCCTGAGACCTTAACTTATACCCACCTAGAACATCTTCCCCGGAGTATTAAAGAAAAAGGAAATATATTTAATCTGAGCCATTGCATTTTGTTACATCAGCTGCATTCCTATATCTCCTCACTGCAATCACTCCCCTGCATGTAGCCGGGAGGGCAAGCACCAATGCAGCACAGGGTTAAGAGCAGGGATTATCCAACCAAAACCACCTGAGTCCATATTCTGGCTCCACAACATACTGGCTTTGCAACCTGAGCAAGTTACTTCTCCTCTGTGCCTCTGTTTCCTCACTTGTAAAATGGAGATGATAATGGAACCTACTCCTAGGTCTGTTTGAGACCCACAGTTCTGGTAAGCAAGTACTGTAGAAAAATGAGACTCTGCCTGCCACAGCAAACGCTATGTATCTGCCACCACTGCATCTGCTCTCAACCCTACTGCCTCTCTAATACTTACCTGGGGCAGGGGGACCAAATTCTAGTTAAATTCAGGTTTCCCCCTCCTCCTCTTTGTGTCCAAGCAGCTGAGCCATGTTGAAGAATGTCACAAACCTCTGCTGTGCTACTTCGTCTTGCTCCCCGCTCATGGCCGCAGTCCACTGGTGGCCCTCACAGCTCCTAGTCGCCCTGCTGCATATCCCGGTCAGTCTCTTCCCTTCTTTCAGACTGAAGCCATTCCTTCTCCTCGCCTGATGCTGAGCAGTAACCTCATGCCTCACTGAGGAAGGAGAAGCTGTCAGAGGGAAACTCCTTTGTGCTCTCACATCAAACCCATCTACCTCCCTGTGTTCCCTTATCTGTTTCCTCACCTCTCTCCTGGTTCTTCTCAAATCAGGCTCCTCCTGCCCCCAATAGTACTGAAAGGACTCTGTCTAGGATGCCAAATCCAAGAGTCAGTCTCAATTCTCATCTTCCCTGACCTGCCAGCAGCATTGGATCAGCCCCATTTCCTCACAACGCTTTATTTCCTTGGGTTCTAGAATGAATGCTCCCAACTGTCTTTATAGCACGCTGGCCACTCTCTCTTCTTGCCTGCTTTCTCCTGCACTGCCCTCTAAACACGGGATTCCTGGGAGTTTCTTCCTCAGCATCTTCTCTTCCCTTTCTATCCCCATTCCTCGCCGACAATCAGCAAGTCCCATGGTTTTAGTTACCGTCATAGGCAATAATCCCAAATTCAGATTTACAAAGAGCACCTGTCCCTCCAATGTAAACTCTGGATTCTTCTGACCAACTGCCCACACTTCTTCTCTTCCCTGAGGTTTAATAGGAAACTTACATTTAAGCATACCTGAAAGAGAGTTGATTTTCAAATCATCTCTCCCACCAAAAGGAAGCCCTTGCTCCCTCCACAATTTAATTATCTCAATAAATGTCCTTACCATCAACCTCAATTGCCAGGCCAAAAAAAAAAAAAAAACAGCCACCCTTGACTCCCCTGGGTCCTTACATCACATCAATTGGCAAGCTTTGCTTAAAACATCTGACATGCCTCACGATCCCCCTCCACCCTCCCCTGGGACTATCATTCCCCACTTGAACCACTGAGGGAGCTTCCTGGCTAGTCCCGCTCTAATGATTGACGACCCAGCCTATTCCCCACTCAGCAGTCAAGTTGTCCTTCGAAAACCAAAGGCAGATCACGCAATCCCCTTGTTCAGACCTACCTGTGGGTGCCCATTGATCGCCTGTGATCTAACCCTGGTTAGATCTAGTCGCTCTCTCCTTGGTGTCCCCTGTTCCAGTCATACTGGTATTCTTCTAAGGTCCCAGTTTGTTCCAGGGCTTTGCATGTGCTGTTCCTCCTGCCTGGAGATCTTCATCTGCTATGATGTCGCCTCATTCAGGCCTCTGTCCGAGCGCTGCCTCTTTAGAAAGTCTGTGTTCCTTCATCATGCTGGGTCCCCTTGCCTCTATTAGTCCTCTTTATAGCAATTACCAGTTTTTATGTTAATACTATGTATTTATTTCTCATTTATTTTCTATCTCCCTAATGACAAATGTTAGCTATCTGATGGCTGGGACCATATCCATCTTGCTTCCTGCTTGTGGCAGGACGTTTTCAGTTGCATGTGACAGATGAAGCAATGAAACGTGATTTAAACAATCAAGGACATCTGTGTCCCCACATAAATGCACATTCAGCAGCTCAGCAACATCAGAGCCTGGGGTTGACATTTGTTCTTCTCACACCAAAGAATAGCTGCCACAGCTCCAGCCTTCACGTCCAACTCAACCATGTCAGAAGGAAGAGAAAGGACTTTGATCTTCACATCTGTTTAGAATCTTCCAGAATCCCTAGTCAGCTTCCCCTTTTCTATCCCTGGACAGACAAGATCAAGGGTCCACTCCTAAACCAAAGTAGAAGAGGATGAGCGCAGTTGGCTCTGATCAGTCATGATTTCTCCCTGGAGGGGAGGACGAACTCAGCTTCCTAGAGCACACGCTCCCTGATGGGTTCATGCAATGAGACCCTGAGATCAAGGAGGAAAAGGGTACGTGACTATTAGGTGAAAACTCCGGAATGATTGCCTCAATTCTGTACCCCCTGCACCTAGAACAGGGACTGACTCAGAGCAGATGTTCAATAAATGCATGCCAATTGGATGGTAGAATATTTGTGCCTTTACAGAGGACAGGTGTCAAAGGGAGCAGGACCAGAATAATGTGCTGTAACTCAGGCCCAGTAAGTGTCAACGTTTTTGCATGCAGTACACGAGTCCAAACACACACACACACACACACACACACACACACACACACACACAGGGAAGCAGAGAATATTGTCCTGATTTTACAGATTAAGAAATTGAGGTACAGGGAAGTCAAATAATTTTCCCAAGGACACATAGCTGTAAAAGATGATAAAGTTAGGATCTGAACCCTAAAATGTCTGTGTTTCTTCCCCTAGAAGAACCAATGCTAGTGAAAGCGTTGGAGAGGTAGAGGGTAGTTCTTTCTTTGAAGTGAGAGGGAGGGAGAAAGCATGGAAAATGTTCAAGTCCAAGGGGAGAACGTGGACAATCTCATGTCAAATGGCCTCAGTCTTTTCAGTAAGTCACCCTCAGAGTCACCTGCTGATGAGTAGGATGAAGCTCAGACAGAAGTGGAAATGGATTGGCGTGAACACAGGGAAGACGGAGATGGTGACCAGGCAGAGAGGAACAGTGGAGATGGTAAGCAGCCGGTGAGCTCCACACCTGGGGCTGTGCAGAGGATCAGCGAATCAGGAAGACCCAGGGAGGTGTGGGCAGGGGTGACTGGGACCTGGGATGAGGGAGGGACAAATGCCAGAGGCTGGCTCAGTGCCTTGTACCTATTCTGGTTGGTGGGGGAGGGCAAGGATTTTTAAAGAGTTAAGTCTGAGCAGACCCGACTCCCAGGTTTCAAATCTGGAGCAGATGGTGCCTGGGTAGTTATTGAGAAAGGCTGAACAGAAAGGAGGCTTTGTGTACAAAGGAAGGAGGATCCTGCTAAATACCAGTGAAGGGGCTGGACCCCAGCCAGGCAGTGCTTGGCAGGACAGGCCTGGGCTGAACTGCATCATATGTGACCAGAAAGGACAGGGAGTCCAGCGCGCTGGGGAAGGAAACAGATCCAACTGAGACTGGTAGACCAGCCAGAAACAGCAGGGGTGGGACCTGGGACCTGGGCTTTACTTAACAGCCCCAGGGCTGTAGCGCTACAGTTCAACTTCCGCAGCGCTCGCCTGTCAAGCACAAGGGCAGCTGATAAATGTGTGTGGTTTGGGATGATTTGACCTTGGTTGGTGTTTCTACTACCTGCTTAGATAACGTCTGGGCATTGTTTTTCTAAGAACTGCAACTGAAAAGGAAAGCACACACTTTCCTAAGATTCCCACAGCCAGGTCCATGGGCCAGGCCTGGAAGCCATGAGGAGGAGGCCGAGGGAGCTTCTCCTGGTGGGAGGAGGACTGCCCACCTACAGCTCAGACGCTGTGGGTGCAGACATCTGCCCCTGCCACGATGGCTCAGGTGGCTCTCTTTGCAGGTACAATGAGCTTATGAACTGCTCTGGCCCAGGTGGAGGAAGAGACAAATCTGGCGCTCAGAGAAAAAGCAGCAGTGAGTTGGGGCCAGAATCACTGATCCACTGAGACAGGCCGTGGAGACAGAGGCACACATGGAGCCCGCAGGAAGAAGAGCAGGAGGAGTCAGACATAGGGCAAGGTTGCCCAAGGTGAAGCTTGCAGACACTGAGCACTCACGGCCTTTCTTCTCGTGGCAACACATTCCAGTTGCTGACAAAGTTCTTGGAAGAAACAAATGATCTCTCCAGTACCCAGTTGAAAAAGGAAGTGCAAAGTTTGGGAAAGGGGCCCTTTCTTGGACGATTTATCTACCACTGAGAAGGGGTCTTAAGGAAGGCACATCCTTTGTCCTGGTTCCTTCCACATCACAGGAGGCAGGAGAGCCTCTGGATTTCTCCAGCTGCAAAGCAGTTGAGGCTGGTGATCTTCCCATGATTTCTCACTCAAGTATTTGCCTTAACCAACAACATGGCTTTAATCCATAAATGGCCCACAGTGGCTTTGGCTCACATGCACTCGGTGCTGCCTAAGCTCCTGTTGGGTCATGAGGTGAGAACATGGTGCCCTGCCCCCTCGCCCTGCTGCAGTGCCACACACACAGCCACCCTGTCCACCCTACTGCTCTTTCCCACCCTCTGGCCGCCCACCTGTAAGAGAAACTCTGCCTCCCTATGTCTCTCAGCTCCCGCGGTGGCCTCCCTTCTCCCTAACTCTTCTGTTACACAAACTGAGGCTGAACCTGAAAGCACATGACAACGATGCCATTTATCCCCATCGTTCAATCACCCATCCATCTCTCCCACTACTCACGGGACCCTGGGCAAGTGACTTAGCCTGTTCGTTAACAAGGAATGATTGTGAGAATCAAATGAACAAATCCGTGGCCATCCATGGCATAGTTTACATGTTCAATATGAGTTCATCGTTAGCACTATTGTTGTTTTCATTATAGTCTATGTTATCACTTATCCAAACATTTACTGAAATCAGCTGTGTGTCGGGTACACTCTACAGAGTATGCGAGGAAGAATGGCCAAGGAGGCCCATGTTTCAGCAGCTCAGTGCTGGAATGGTCGGAACACCACCCCTCTGTCTGTACCTCAGTGGACCATTTCCTGTAAAGAAAAATATCTTGTACAATAAAGCATTTCTTTGCAGAAGTCTAGAAATCCTTTGTATTTTCTTAGGTTATGACCTCTCTGTCAATGTGATTTCTCCCCTTGGGCTAAAGAACTCTGCCAAACATGGGGAGCAGGCCATAATGAGAGATGGGGTGGTATGCATTGTCTGGGATGCTTTTCTTTGCCTTTGTCAAGTTGCAGAGGCCTTCTGAGAACAGGCGCAGGGCAGTCCCCTATCCCACAATGCGGACCTGACACCGCTGCATCTTCTGGTGACCACACCACCTCGTGGTCACCACTGGAACTCCACTCAACCTCCTAAAACATGAAATTCAGCCACAGTCCTTCTGTCAGCGTGACCTTGAGGGCTACTTGGTGAGTGATATGGTTTGGATTTGTGTCCCTGCCCAAATCTCATGTCCAGTTGTAATCCCCAATGCTGGAGGAGGGGGCCTGGTGGGAGGTGACTGGATCACGGGGCAGATTTCTCCCTTGCTGTTTGCATGATAGTGAGTGAGCTCTCACGAGATCTAGTTGTCTAAAAATGCGCAGCACCTCCCTCTTTGCCCTTTTCCTCCTGTTCCTGTTATGTTAGACATGCCTGCTTCCCCTTCCCCTTCTGCCATGATTGTAAGTTTCCTGAGGCCTCCCCAGCCATGCTTCCTGTACAGTCTGTGTGAGCCAATTAAACCTCTTTTCATTATAAACTACCCAGCCTCAGGTATTTCTTTATAGCAGTGTAAGGACAGACTACTAGAGTGAGCAACACTGTCTAATTGCGGCAAACATTCTTAGAAATTAAAAAGGAAAACAACCCACTCCTCGGAAGACAGTATGCAATAGTGGTTCGAGCCAGATTAGAGTTTCACCTCCAGACGAATGAGCTGGGTGGCCTTGGGCACATTACACAGCCTTTCTAAGCCAGTTTCCTCATCTGAATTGGAGTCATAATAATGCCTATCTCATAATGTCCATATGAGGCCGGCGTGAGGTTCCAGATGTGCTGGTTTCATACATGGCCAGTTAGTACCTGCCACCCAAGCATCCTCTGCTCCTCCTGCCCATCCTCTGCCACTGGATTCAGTGTCAGGAGTGCAAAGTCCATTCACACACAAGACCCCTCTTGCTTGGGTCCATGAAAGCTGATGTTTCCCACACATTTCTGGAACCACCAAATAAAGTCCACACATAGCTGCAAATCAGTCCCAATCACGACTCCTATAGCTGGAGGGCCATACACACTGGACGTGTCATATCTGCCTGCCTCTAATGGGCCACCTGAATGGGGACATGGTGACAGCTTTAGGGCAGAAGATGGCCACACAAATTCCTACCATCCCTGTACATCGTGCCCTTTGCTGAGAGGTTCTAGACACTGATGCTCTGGCCCTCTCAGGATTATAAGCACTACCTCAGGCTAGAAAGGAGTCCCTCCTTCACCCTGCTGTGCCCAGTGAGGAGAACCCTGCCAAACCTCACTGGGACCCACTGTGTCACAGAGCAATAGAGGTTCTTCATCCCCACACAATTGTTTTCTTCCTTGAAGTGGGCTTGAAGTGCTAGCTGCATGTCGTCCTCACAGCCAGCATCCCATCAGGCACCTGACCCAGAACCCTGCTAACTCGCTCTGTCTCTTTCTTTTTTTCCTGGCCCCAGTGAATGCCAATTGAGGATACACTTTGTATCAGTTATCTATCTATTATCAGGAAACAAATGGCTATAAACTTAGTTGGCTTAACACAACAACCACTTTATTTGTTCCCGACCCTGTGGGTCAGCTTAGCTGGGTGGTTTCTCTAGGGTCATGTGGTTCCAGGAATCATCAGATGGTTTGATGAGGGCCTGAGGGTCCAGGTGGCCTCCCTTACATGTCTGAGAGTTGGTGTCAACTGTCAGTCAAGGCTTTTTATCTCTTTGTGTCTCTCATCTTCCATATGGTGACTGCAGCTTTCCTAGAGGACAGAGGTGGGAGCTGCAAGGCCTCTGAGGGCCTAGAGCCAGAAGTCA
Source organism: Colobus angolensis palliatus (assembly GCF_000951035.1). NCBI lineage: Eukaryota > Metazoa > Chordata > Mammalia > Primates > Cercopithecidae > Colobus > Colobus angolensis. Next base: position 1,639,046 of record NW_012116333.1, read on the forward strand.
CATGGTGCTACTTCTGCTTTCTAACTGGCTAAGGCAAGTCCCATGAACAGCCCAGATTCAAAGGAAATAAAGTCCACCTCTTGATAGACTGACAGTAAAGTTACATTTCAGAGGAAGCTCACACAGGGATAGAGGGACATTTTGCAGCCATCTTTGCAAGCAGTCTCCTATATAGTGGTAGGAATTTTTGTTTATTCTATCTCGGTTGGCTCCTCATCCTTCCTGGAAATCAGTGAACGTAAGTTACTACTCCAGGGTGAAGGAGCAGAAGGACTTCAACACCAAATGCATCTGTATGTTTCTTTCCACCCCCCTCACCTCTTGTCCTTGTCTCACTTCTGCCCCATTTCCCCCAAGTGTGTGCTGCTTGGATCCTTTCTTTCAATCTAACCTTAAAGACAAACATTTCTTTCTTTCTTTTTTTTAAGAAGGTTCTTACTCTGTCTCCCAGGCTGGATCACAGTGGCACAATCATGGCTCACTGCAGCCTCAAACTCTCAGGCTCAAGCAATCCTCCCTCCTCAGCTCCCAAGTAGCTGGGACTACAGGCACGCATCACCATGACAAGGTAATTTTTATTTTTATTTCATGTAGAGATAGGGCCTCACTTTGTTGCCCAGGTTGGGAAAGACAAACATTTCTAAGCCAAAAGCAATAGCTCCATCACTCAGAGAACCTCCTAGGCGCCAAAAATCAGTCTGTCCGGGCCAAGGACAAGAAGTAGTCATAGTGACTATGGGGAAGGCAACAAGGAAACAAATGTGAGAGATAATGAAGAGATGAATCCTGCTGGTGAGAGATGCAGCCTTTTAAAATTACTTAAGACCTCTCATTTGGAAAGCGCATTGGAGGGAAGGTAAAAGAAGAATGGAAAGTAGGTAAGTCTGAGGTAGAATGTGAAGATCTAGTCCTCTTTGGGAATTTGATAGTGATTGCTTTAAATATTTACATACATCTTGGGAGAATTGACAGTTTTGCAATACCAAGTCTTCCAGTTCATGAACATGGTACATCTCTCCCTGCATTTAGATCTTCTTTAATATCTTTCAAGCAAGTTTTGTAATTTTATCCTTTTGAATTTAAAGTATGTTAAGGCTATAACATTTTTATTTAAATATTTCTTAGTACCTTTTTTGAGAAGTGTGTGGCTACAGATGTGACTGCTGACACTCTCGATGAATAGTGGAAGGGTTATGTGGTCTGAATCAGTGGTGGGGACAACAAACAAGGTTTCTCATAAAACGGGTGTCCCTACCCATGGTCATGTCTGCCTGCTATGGAGAAAGAGTATTCCTGTAATAGACCAATAACTAGATAAAGAAAGCACAAATCTGTTTGGGGTTGCATTGTGGATGTCAATCTGCATGTTCTCAAGTTAGTGATTAAAAAAAGAAAGCAAGAAAGAAAAGAAGAAGGGAAGTATATTTCTGGACTGACTAATACAACTGTACCTCATCACCTGGGGTCCATAAGAGCTAGGAGAATTTACAAATGTTTCAACCTCTCTAAGGAACATGATGTTCTCCTGCACATTGTGAGAAAACTCCTCAACAAAGAAAGTAAGAAACCCAGAACCAAAGCACCCAAGATTCCCCATTGTCTTACTTCACATATCTGGCAACTCAAACATCGCATATTGCTCCAAGGAAACAGCATCCTAAAAATAAATAAATAAATATATAAATAAATAAGGAAGAAGCTGTAGAATATGCTAAACTTTTGGCCAAGGAAATGAAGGAGGTCAAAGAAAAACACTAGAAACAGATTGCCAAAAGACTGAGGCTGTTTTCTCTGAAAGCTTCTACCTCTGAGTCCAGTCAAAAATAAGATTTTTCTAAGAGTAGCAAACAAATAAGATCAGACATCCACAAGAGGGAGAGGGAGGGGAGCAAGATTTCAGACACTGCAATTTATCAGACATTGGTTATAAAACAACTTCCTTTTTGTTTTTTTTGTTTTTTTTTTTTTTAGAGACAGGATCTCACTCTGTTGCCCAGGCTGGAGGGCAGTGGCACAATCTCACCTCACTGCACCCTAAAACTCCAGGCTTAGATGATCCTCCCACCTCAGCCTCCCAAGTAGCTAGGACCACAGGTGCACACCACCACACCCAGCTAATTTTTGTATTTTTTTGTAGAGACAGAGTTTCACCATGTTGCCCAGGTTGGTCTCAAACTCCTGGGTTCAAGCGATCTGCCCCCATAAGCCTCCCAAAGTTCTGGGATTACAGGTGTGAGCCACCAAGCCCAGCCAAAATGATCTTTTTATTTTATTTAAATAAATGAAAGACAACTTTGAAAATATCTACAGGGAACAGCTAACTACAAAAATTACCTCCCAAATTTGACAGATAAACAAATAAAATGTCTAGAAATTATAAGTAAAATTGATTAAATTTGCTGAATTTGGGTATGTGAACTGTAACCCTAATGGAGTTTGTAATGTGGTTACCCAAATGGAGTCTGGCATGAAGTTCATGACTTCAGTTCAGCTCCACAGAACACTCTGGCCTTTTGCCAGATCATCTTCTCCAGTCACAATGTTAGGATCCAAAGGCATACTGTAAGTGGTTTTGGGGCAGTTGGGGTTCCAAACATTGGTACCAACATCCCCAACCTCAGAGAAAAATCCTTATTCCCTGTGGGAGGTATTGCACACTGCTGCAGTTCCACTGACTTTATTCCAATATGCTGTTTCTTATCTGTGACCCTATGATCCTAAGGACCCCAGCCAGGGGTCCCACACTAGACAGGTATGGAAGAAGTGACTGTGGCTAGCTGTTGAAGACCAGTTCAGCCCACTAGAGGGAAAATGGAAGCAAAGAGTTGAACCACTCATCCCAATGTCCCTGAGTCTGCTTTACCAAGATGACTTTCTCATTCTCTGTCCATCTCTTGGCCCTTAACAAACCTGGGAGAAGAGAGAAGTAACCTAGTTCTGAGGCTGAATACTTCCCATGACATTCTCTACCTGGAACCACAATATTAAAAGCATTTAGAGATTCCCGAGCTGTCACAGGACAGAGGGAAGGACAGAAATAACGATAAGATAACCCAGGGATAAAATTCGAAATATTCTCTGAATCCTGGGACAAAACTATTTGTTTTTAACTCTGATAAAAATCACAGTAATTGGCCAGGTGCAGTGGCTCATGCCTGTAATCCCAGCACTTTGGGAGGCCAAGGCAGAAAAATCACTTGAAGTCAGGAGTTCAAGACCAGCCTGGCCAACGTGGTGAAACTCTGTCTCTACTAAAATGAAAAAATTAGCCAGGTGTGGTGGCATGTGCTGTAGTCTAGAAGCAACAGGCTGCACCATATAGCCTAGGTGTGTAGTAGCTGTATCATCTAGGTTTGTGTAAGCACACTCTATGAGTTTCACACAACAATGAAATTTCCTATCGATGTATTTCTCAGAATGTACTTCCATTGTTAAGTGGCAAATGACTGGATATTAGAAGAAACACGGGCAATCAACACTTTGGGAAGCAGAGAAAAATTATCACCTGCTAATATTTTCCCTCATATTGTTGATTATTTCAAAACTCTCTGGATATAAAGACAGGTAGAAGGAAGGGTGATTTCTAGTTTGCCTGGCTTCATTTCCTCCAGGACAGTGGTTCCTGGCTTGAGTTCTTATGGGAAAAGGGGAGAGAGTTCCTGGTTCTGCACGTGTATTAGTTCATTTTCACACTGCTGATAAAGACATACTCAAGACTGGGCAATTTACAAAAGAGGTTTAATTGACTTACAGTGCCACATCTCTGGGGAGGTCTCACAATCATGGTAGAATATGAAAGGCACATCTCACATGGAGGCTGACAAGATAAGAGAGCTTGTGCAGGGAAACTCCCCTTTTTAAAACCATCAGATCTTGTGAGACCCATTCACTATCACGAGAACAGCATGGGAAAGACCTGCCCCCAAGATTCAACTATCTGGGAATTCAAGATGAGATTTGGGTGGGGACACAGCCAAACCATATCAGTGTGTATGTGTTGTGTGAGTGCATGTGCATATGCATACAGGTGTGTGCATACGTGAATGTGTGCGTGTGTATGTGTGTGTCTGTGTCTAGGGTAGAGGTAGAGGACAGAGACCTGGGTCAGGCACCAGGATTTCAGGGTGAAACCTGATATGTGTTTTCCCTCTAGCTCTGTGTAAATATCTCCATGTTTGAAAATGACCCTCATGGGCCTGGTGCCAGGTATAAACAGCCCTGGACTGGGAGACCTGCCACCACAGAGGTGCTAGAGTAGGGTGTCGGTGAAGTGCAGAAGGTAGTAAAGAAAGCATAGGGGTGCACTATGCATGGGGTCCAAAGGGGGCTTTGTCATTGCCCTGGGGACTTGTTATCCTTGGTTGGATTCCTCAGGAGCTGCATTCAATCCCCAGCCACCAGTCTCCCTCCCTGACCTGATCCTATCCCTCCATAGATGAAATGCTAGGAGTCTCATCTACTTTCTTCATGCTCCATTACCTCTCAAATCTTCTTGCCATCTTCTTTTTCTAATCACTCCCCCAAACCAACTGAAGACCCCTCAGGGGGATCCTGATGTCAGTAACAAGCAAATGTCGTCAATCTTGGGTCCTGCCTCGTGACACTTTGGTTCTAAGTGATGAATCTTTACAGGACAGTTTTCAGTATTTCCAAACAGAGTATCTCCACAGGAACCCCCCAGATGTCCCAGGGAGTTTACATCAAGAAAATAAAGATTGGGAACAATGAGGCCTGGGCAAGGCCTCAGTGTCTTACCAAGTACCCCCAGAATCCAGGGATCCCAGACCAGAGTGTCCTGCTATATTACATTGGCCCATTTATGAGTTGCTGAACTCTGTACCCCTGTCCTCAACCCTGGCCAAGGATAGAGATCACTAAGAACTTTTCCTTGCTTAACTTAATGGTTTTTCTGCACCAGTGCCACACAAGAGAGAAAGAGAGACAGTCCAACCTTGAGTATTCCTTTATAACAACACAAAGAGACTGAGACAAGCCCTAATAAAATTAAAAGTTAAACTTCCTGATTGATTCCCCCCACCCATCCTTGAGGTAATTCCTTTGCGGCTGAGCACAGATAATTAATCCTATCTGGGGGCATTTTCACTTGACCCTTGCTGAGAAGAAACCTAACCCATCAAAAGTAGTGACCCAAGATTCCACAAAGACTCTTCTCTCCTTCCCTTACCTTAACTGCCTTCTGCTCTCCCTGAAGACACAGATGACTGCTCAAGTGCAGGCTCCCATTTCCCAGGGCCTAAGCCCTCCTGCCTCGAGGGACCTACTACTCCTTTGCCTAGCCTCCCTGCTGGATTTCCATATTCCCTGACATTCACAAGGCATTTGGGCACATTTCTATGCCACACCACATCACACCATACCATAGAATTATCCTTGGTGAATTCAGTGCCCAAGATAGGACCAGCTATATAACTTGTGGGACCAAGTGCAAAATGCAAATGGGGTGGGCCCTTGTTCGAAAAGCAAGAAAAAAGTGTCATTAAAGGTACTAAAATATAAATATTCCTCTTTTAAGGTATCATATTACTTATCAAATGAAATGGTATAATAATAATTCATGAATAACATTATAAGCCTATAAATTGCTCCCCCAATCTATTTATGGTATCATAATTTTATATGATACAATAATCAATAATACTTTATTAAGTATTATTAAGGTGGTATTTTGATTGATCATAATATTTTTCTGAATCACTTTTCAAAAAATATGTTTGTCAGGTCATTAAAACGTATAGCTTTAGCCACTTTACAAACAATTAATTTTCAATTAATATAATTAAAAGCAACGTCAGTTGCTCTTGGCAAGTACACAAAGATAATTTTTGATAATTTTAAATTTTGAGAAGGATCATTCTGCAGATGTGATTATTCCTGGAACTGTTAAGATTATTTTTTAGATTGTGACAACATTAGAATAAATTTCTGATAAGTTATTTCAAAATATAAATTTTAGTACATCTAGAACTGATGCTTCTTAAGAAACAATTTTTCTAAAAATATTTAACTTGTGATACAACTTAATTTCATGTAAGTTGTATAATTTCAAATGTAAATTTAAACAATGGCATTTTAACGTTCCTCTGACATTTTCTATAATTTGTGGAAATTGTACAGGAAACAAAGTGTCTTTATGGTTTATCTATAATTTAAAACACCCATTTATACATTAATGGTATATCCTTGTATCTTCTATTAGAAGAGAAAGTTAATTTTAAAATGTCTTCCTCATTAACAATTGGTTTATCTGAAATTTCATATGAAAATAGTATTCTTTTTATTGAATATGACAATAGTTTATCTTAATTTTCATTTCTAAGCCTGTGGATATTCATTTTGCAATGTTGTAGCAATTTTCAAAAGCAAATATTCTAAACTCTTTGAAGAACTCTAATAATTCCTTGATATGCTTTATTGCAATATCTTCATTGCATTTTTATTTGGTAATAAGAGTACAGTTTTATAATAAGTGTACAGTTTGTAGCTAACAAAGTTTACTGCCCCAGCATGGAAAGTTTCTGTCCCATAGTTTGGGCCAAAGTGCAGATGCCCTGAGATGGGCTCTGGGTACCGATGGGGAGACATGTCCCACTGGGATTCCATCTAGCCCCTCCTCTCTTTGAGATATGGCCAGTATCTCTTACTGCTGCTGCTGCCATAATCAACACCAGTCTGGGCCCATGCTCTGGTTCCAATTGTCCCTTCAAAGTCTCACAGTGTCTCAGGCTGCCCCAGGCACACGTGTGTGCTGGACAGTGGGCCTGGGCCCATGCTGCACACCCTACTGCCTGGCATATCTCCTATGCCCATGCTTGGGCTCCAGTGTACCATCAGACTGCACTCACAAAACACAAGTCCAAAGATGAAATTATAAGAATTGCAAGATGGCAATAGCAGAGCATTAAACCAGCCATGGACTCCTTCTGAAAGCAGGATCCCATGTGACAGCACAGGTCAAATGCTCATGAAGCCAGCCCTGCCCAAAGAATTTGCTGCATAGGAAAGGGATTATATAATTTGGTCATTCAAACCTGGATGCCTTTGAAAGTGCCAGACACACAATTAATAATGATTCTGGGGCAACAGGTATAAACTGGACCCGTCCTGGACAACCTGGGGTATCTGATCCAGCTAGGAGTCCAACACAAGAGGCTCATATTCCGACTGTGAGTGATCTTCACTTCTGTGATGGAGCAGCTGTACACATGTGTGAACATGCCTAGGGTGCTCCACACAAGAAACCTAAAATACGGTGTCTCAACCAGTTCCTCTCTGTCCCTCTCCTTCTTACATGCTCGCATCTGAATTTACCACCATTCTCAGTCCTAAAGAACTGAAAACCTTGCTTCCTGTGTAAATTTTGTCCCAATATATTTGTCCTCTCCTGGCCTCACTGCCCTCCCAGCCTGGGCCCCAGAGTCCTTACCCTGATCATCTCTGGGGCACCTTCAACTGCTTTGATGTCCATCCTTCCATTTGACATGCCCAGGAATAAAACCCAGCTCCCAGATACACCCTTCCACATGCTGTCTCTATTTCTCTACCCCTGTTGACAAGGACTCTAGAGAAAAGTCCACAATTGTGTCACTGAGAATCCACGGCTTTCCATCTCAGCGGAGCACCACCTGAGAACCCTTGAGCTCACCATTTACCTTGGCGCTCGCAAACGTCTTGCCTTAGATCTGTAAGCTGAAGAATTCATGTAGTGGGGAGATTTCTGGTGCCTTGACTAGTTTCCCCAGGGAAATTTTGCTTCTGTGCAGTTTTTTCCCCCATCACTTTTGGTTGAAGTCTGTGCCTCAGAGGCAAGGTCTTGATACTTGGTTTTCTTTGGCTTGCATCTCACAGCCCTTTCCAGTGTCCCTTTGGGGTTGTAGACCTCATAAATAGTGGAGGAGATTCTGCTCCCTAGGTTCTGATGTCCCACTCTGCTGTGAGGCTAGATGGGGCCAAATATTTGAATCCAATGTAGTTTGTGTGGTTCTTCCTTCTCTGAGTGCATGAGTAGGTGCCCTCACAAAGAGTTTCAAATGGGAGGGTCCCCATTCCTACAATGGCACACCCTTGTTGTGGACCTTGCTTGACGGCTTGAGGATAGAATATCATACCATGGCCCTGCCTTTGGGAAGAGGGTATTTGTGATCTCTCTGTTGTTCCTGCTGATGCCAAAGAGAAGTCCTGCTCCCTGCTCTGCACAGATTGGCAGTACCAACCACACTTTGACTTTTCAAGGAAATAGAATACTACGGGGGTAAAGGAAGTGGTGAGCTGGGGTGTGGGTTTGAGACCTTATCCAGTCTTCATGACTTAGCACTCCCAGAAATAAATTTCTGCACTATCTACCCTGGATTGGTTATTCCTCAAGCTTCGCTGGAGCATTTGGGGAGGAATGCTATTGATTTATTCATTGAAGATGGGTCTTGCTCTGCCACCCAGGCTGGAGTGCAATGGCATGATCATGGCTCCCTGTGATTTCAACCTCCTGGGCTCAAGCAATCCTCTCACTTCAGCTTCACGAGCAGCTGGGACTACAGTGTTCACCACCGGACCTGGCTTTTTTTTTTTTTTTTTTTTTTTTTTGTAGAGTTGGAGCCTCACTTTGTTGCTTTGTTGCCCAGGCTGGTCTCAAACTGCTGGGCTGAAATGATTTTCCCACCTTGGCCTCCCAAAGTGCTGGGATTACAGGCATAAGCCACCATGCCCAGCTTCACTTATTTACCTGTGTAGCTGTCCCTCCTTTAAGAGACCCACACCTTGAAGGGTTATGATACTTCCGTATGCCTTTTCCCAAGCCCAAAAACCCTACTCACCTCTGCTAGCTTCCCAGACCCACAACAAGCCTCAAGCTGGCCAGGCTGACCAGCTATGCCAACCCTCAGCTGGGAGTGAATCCTGTAGGGTTGTGGCAAGAGAAGCAATGCAACCTATCCTCAGAAGTGAAGCTGTCATTGACTGGGAATCTGCTTCAGGAATAGGTTTAAGAAGTCATTGAAAATTCCTTCAAATTGTCTTCTAATCTTCACTTTCTAGAGGCAAGAGCACCTTCTCACGAGCATCAGAGGACCTCAGGGCTCACCTCTGAGTCAGGAACATGAGAATGCCCCCAGAGGTCACTGGCAAGGCAGCGGCAGGGAAACACATCCGCTTGCCTTCTGAGGGGCTCAAAACCCTGCCACCTGCAGAGACTCATAACTTTCCAGTGATGCCAGAATCTCTTTCTCATTTCCCAGTGATGCCACAAAGAGTCTTTTCAAATCTAGCCAGGAATGAGTAGGGCTGTTGGCCAAGTTTGGGAATTCACAGGGGTCTCTCTGCCAAAGAGTCATTGGTGGAATGCCTGCCAGTCTAGCATGAGCTCCAGTTTTACATCTGAAGGGTGAGAGTGAAGGCCAGGAGGTACAGGTGGAGATAGAAGTGGAGGGGGCTAGTATCTTCTCTCCACCATGGGACCTCAGCACAGGTTCTACAGTGCAGGAGCTATGAATGGCAAAATTTCACTGGTGCTCAAAGAAATTCTTAGCTAATAATTGTAGGTGGGGTAGGGCGTTGATGCTAAGAGATCTGGTAGAAAGCTCTCTTCTAAAACATTTATTTATTTAAAACAACAAATATTTTATTTATAGGTTGTATGACTTCAATAAAATATTCTTTCTCTCCTATTCAATTTCCTTTATATTTTTTTCTCCAGAGGATGAACCCTGAATATCTTCAGTTTCTGGATACTATGGACTAAATTGTGTCTCTATCTCCTCTAATTTCATATGTTGAAGCCCCAGCTCCCATTGTAATGGCATTAGGAGGTGGGGCCTTTGGGAGGTGATTAGGGTTGGAGGAAGTCACAAGAGTAGAGCCCACATGGTGGAATTACCATCCTCATAAGAGACACCAGAGCGCTCTCTCTCTCTCTCTTTCTCTGTCTCTCTCTCTCACTCTGCCATGTGAGGACATAGCAAGAAGGTGACTGTCTGCAAGCTAAGAAAGGAGACTTCACCAGAATCTACCCATACTGGCAAACCCCAATCTCAGACTTCTAGACTTTAGAATTTCGAGAAAATAGATTTCTGTTGCTTAAGCCACCTAGTTTATGATATGTTGTGATGGCAGCCCAAGCTAAGACAGTGGGGTGTGAATGGAGAGAGAACAATTTAGCATATGTATAAGATGTGGGAGATGAGGGCAAAACATTGGTAAAAAAGAACCAATAATGAAAGTAAGAATTAAGGCCGGGCGCGGTGGCTCAAGCCTGTAATCCCAGCACTTTGGGAGGCCGAGACGGGCGGATCACGAGGTCAGGAGATCGAGACCATCCTGGCTAACGACCCCGTCTCTACTAAAAAAATACAAAAAACTAGCCGGGCACGGTGGCGGGTGCCTGTAGTCCCAGCTACTCAGGAGGCTGAGGCAGGAGAATGGCGTAAACCCGGGAGGCGGAGCTTGCAGTGAGCTGAGATCCGGCCACTGCACTCCAGCCTGGGCGACAGAGCGAGACTCCGTCTCACAAAAAAAAAAAAAAAAAAAAAGAAAGTAAGAATTAAATAAAGAATGAAAGCACAAAAGCTAATGGAGAGCAAGATGTTCTGTCCAGTTTCTCTGAGATTTTAAAAGAACAGAAAATATGCCAAATTTCTTAGGGCACTGGCTTTCATTTTTGGATACAAATTAAAATTATCTGAGGGAATCTGAAAAAAGCTACAGAAGGCTGGGCTCCACCCCACACCACTGGAGAAGGAGCACCAGACATGGAGCCTGGGTGTGGGTAGTGTTTTGTTTTGTTTTGTTTTGAGACGGAGTCTTCCTCTGTTGTGCAGGCCGGAGTGCAGTGGCGTGATCTTGGCTCACTGCAACCTCCGCCTCCCAGGTTCAAGTGATTCTCCTGCCTCAGCCTCCTGAGTAGCTGAGATTACAGGCACGCGCTACCACAACCAGCTAATTTTTGTATTTTTAATAGAGATGGGGTTTCACCATGTTTGTCAGGCTGGTCTTGAACTCCTGACCTCGTGATTCACCTGCCTCTGCCTCCCAAAGTGCTAGGATTACAGGCATGAGCCACCGCATTCAGCCGAGTGTGGGTAGTTTTAAAGGTCCCCCAGCCGCAGGTGATTAAAATGAGCAGGGTGACTTGACAGTCAGTGTCCTGCTGCTGGGATTCTCAAACATCAGAAATGCCTGGGGGACTCGTTAAAACACAGATTGCTGGTCTTCTTCCTCAGGTTTTCTCACTCAGCTGGTCTGAGGTGAGTATGAGAATTTGCATTTTCGACAAGTTCTCAGCTGATGCTGGTCTGCGGAACCACAATTTGAAAACCATCGTCTTAGAGGAATAAATGCTGACCTTTTTTATGCGATGGAAATATGCATGTGTACTCAATCTATAAACTTGACTAGCTTAGTTGATTCTGTCTTGCATATACCTGCAAGCAAAAACAGGGTACCACTTGTAACTTCAAATCAGAGTTCTGCCCATTCTGTCTCCACTTCATTTTGTTCAAGTTGCGACTGAGGAGCTCGGGTCATTTTTGACCCTTTCCTACCCCTGAGGAGCCATAGTTCTTGCAGTTGGAGGATGGATTTACAATATGAACACTCACCTTTCCTCTATTCATGCATCCAGGGTCTGTCTCGCTCTATCGGGAGCCAGCAGGCTCTACCTTGAAAGATTCTCAAAGAACATCCCTGAGTCAGGGACTGACTGACCAAGGTGCTGAACCTCTCCCTCCTCTTGGGGGAAAAGTAGACTTGACTGGAGACATGGGTGGGAGAGGAGACTGGGAGGCTTGAAAGAAAGGCTAACAGAGAAGGATGGTGTTGGAGGTGGAGTCAGGGGAGAGGCAGTGTCCTTGGAGATGCCCTTCTGCAGGCTTTAGTTGGTAAGTACCTTCCTACCAAAGCAACTCCCCGCCCCTGGGGTGAGGTCAGGGAATTAGGAAGTAAGTTGAAGTCTCAACTTTCACTTTCTGCATCCTGAACAGCTTGGTGATATTCACCTGACTACCTTAGCCAAAGAAACATCTTCAGTGCAATCCAGTGTGTGTGATCTGGGATGACAAGGGAAGGGGTACTCTGGCAGAGTGCAACCTCTTCTTGAACATCCCTGAGGGCTCCAGCAGAGACTGAGTTTGAAAAGCCTACATTTCTCTTCTCTCCTTTCCCCATCCCGGCCTCAGAGGTATCCAAAGACCAAGTGTCCCCAAGACAGCTCCCCTGGGACAAGAGACAAGAAACCTGAATTCACTATATTTTCCTCTTTTTCTGAGTCAGTCCCTTAATAGGTTAACAAGGAACCCTAATAGGTTGACAAGAAAGAATTGTATGAGAAGGAAGAAGAAGGTCCAATACTGCATCTGGGTTACAAAAAAGCATTTTGAATTTGCAGAATATCAGAGATAATTACATTCCATCAGAAATAGCAAAATGCTTTCTGAAATCATACACACACACAAACATACAAATGCACACATGTAAATATGTGGAATGTTCTTTCTAGAGTTAGATAATCAGAGACTGACCATGGTAGATGCTAAGTCAGAAGCTCGCTCTGTGGAGTGAGACAGAGGCTGTTACGGACAATAGCATCACATAACTGGGTGTGAAACTCTGGAGCTCTGCTCCCAGTAACTCCCCTCACTTCACAACAGCTCTAAGGGTTGTGTTGTTTTTTGTTACCTCTAGGCCTTTAATTTGACTTGTGAAGAGTAGGCGGTACCTCTGTCTGTGTGCTCAATCATACCCCATTCTCCCTGGAAACACACATTTCTTTCTTCTCTTCTGTGTGTATTCAACCTCTCCCTCTCAACAGAGTCTTCCCATTAGGTGTAAAATATGCTTGTATCCTACTTCACTGCCCAAATCATCCATATACACCACCTTTATTTTCTCACCTCCCATTCATTTCCCAGCCCATACTAATTCACTTCCGGTTCTATTACTCCAGAATTCCAAGCCTCCTCTTATGTTTAATATTATTGATCAGCCCTTTCTTCTTGAACACCTCTCTCCTGGTTATCCTTCTATCTCCCTGGCAGCTCATCACAGACTCATCTTCCCCTTTGTGGCCCTTTAACATTGAAGTTCCCCAAGCCTGGTTGTAGGCCCTCTGCTCAGGCCTAGGCTGACCCATCTATCCCAAGGCTTCAAGGCATCACTCACTGTCAATGATTCGTCTTTCACCTAGCTGAACCTCAGCTCTGTATATCCAACCACCAACTTAACATCAGTTTTAGGCATCTCAAAAGCCAAACAGCCAAACAGCCAAACAGCCTGCTCTCATGATATTTTCATCCCAGTCTGGTCCATTTCTCAGATTCCCATCTTGGTAAACCAGCACGAACATCCATCCTTGGCCACAAGTCAGAAACCTTTGAGTTTTCCTCGATGACTCCCTCTTCTTCATTGCCCCACATAACCCATCACTTGGAGAACGTGCAAGTTCCGCCCCTTGGACCTCCTAAATAATTCACAGATCTTTCCATGTCCATCAGCTATTTCCATGGCTATCACCCTAGATCAAGCCTCCACCTTTTACTGTTTAGGCTACTCCTACATCCACCTGGCCTCTTTCCAATAAGGAATATTTTCAAGACGCTATTCTGACCATGCCATACCCTTTGCTGAATATGTCAGGGGCTTCCCATTGCACTTAGGATAAAAAGATTTTCAACATGGCCAATATGGCTGTCCTATGTTTGGTCCCTTTACCAATCTTCCTGACTTCATCTCAAAGCTCCTTTTTCCTTGCTCCTCCAGCAGAGCTGGCCTTTCCTGAATTTCTCCATCTTATCCTGCTTAATCTCATCACAGGACCTTCGCATGCAAAGTTATCTCTAAAATATTCTCTGTCTAGTCAAACCTATTCCCAGCTCAAGGGACAGTTCCTCAGGGAAATCTTTTCTGGTTTTACTAATTAGTGTATTAGTTAGTTTCATAATATTATGTATCCTTAACAATTTGTATTATAATACAGTGATAATTTTGCGTTTACTGTTATTACTTTCATAGTACAGTGATTAAATCTGTAAACTCTATTGTACTGCCAGGCACTGAATGGGCCTGCAATAAATAATTATTGCAGGAATAAAGGATGGAAGGAAGGAAATTAAGAAGGTTGAGAGGGAAGGAAAGAGGAAATGGGAAGAGAATGAATGAATAATCACCTGTCTGTTCGCTTTCAGAATCACCAGAAAGAGGCCAGCCCCACATGTAATAGGAAAGTAGTCTACCTGAAATCATTCATTTATTCAACAAATATTTATATATTCATTATTAAAGTAACTTACTTGTTTCCGATTGTGAACATAACTATTCCTCTTGGAAAACATGAGAAAATACCCAAAGTATAAAAGAGAACCAAGTCACCCTTTATTCTATAGTCCAATGACAACCATTGTTAACATAATTTGGTGTATTTCTTTCCAGGTTTTTTCTATGTGTATATATAGTAATTAAGTGGGACCGTTCTTTATATAAGACTTGCTTCTTGCTTCTTTCTCTTAATGATCTATTGTTAACATTATTATCCTGTGTTCTTAAGAATTCCTTGAACACATGGCGTTTAAATTGCTAAAATGTATTCTACCGCACGGATGTAGGTAACTTAAACGCCTTTCCACCCGTTGTTGGATATTTAAAAGGCTTGTCAATTTATTGCTTCTGTAACATTTACACGTTTTGTGGGGCCTCAGAGGCAAACCAGGTAATGCAAGGAATCTGGGAAGAGGTGGATTTGCAAGGAATCTCGGAGGAGGTGGATTTTGGAAAAACTAGAGGCAGCTTTACGGGGCAGCTGAATCTCTCTGTAGGTTGCTGGGATCCAGACAGGTGTCCTCAGCATGGAACGTATTGTCGGTCAAGGTAACCAGCTCTTTATCACTCAGGTGTGTACCGGGAGGGGGGTGCCTGTTCGCTGCGCAAGTTTGGCCTAAGCTCACCTGCCTTTCAAACCCTGTGGCGACGAGGCCCGATGCCTTAAGCTCCGACCTGGCTACCGCCGCCAACCAGATGCGGTTCCCTGGGGCCACGCGCCGCCACGTGCCACCACAGGGCCCGCCCCTCCCGCTCCTGGCCACGCCCCTC
>NW_012116333.1:1654852-1689598 GCF_000951035.1 Colobus angolensis palliatus
GCGTCTCCGCGGCCCGCCGCACCCTGGCTGCCTCTGGGGCGGCGAGGAGCCGGGGAGAGCGCTTCTGCCAGCGGATCCCCAAGCCTGCCCCGCGCCCATGGGGACCGTATTTTGCTTCTCGGTGGTTTCTTTGTGCTCAGGTTCTGGGTGAAGGCAGGCAGCAGCGCTGAAAACGGCCGGGATGGCCTCTAGCTCTGGGCTGCGAGGCAGAGCCCAGGCCCGTGGTTCGAGTGGGAGGTGTCCATCCAGCTTGGCCCGAGCTTCGGTGGTCAGCGCACATTTCTCTTGAGGGTCACTCGGTGGTGACCTTTTGACTTTTTCACCCCACCCTCCCATCTCTTTGTCTCGCATTTGTGTTCCGGATTCAGAGATGGTAGAACCAAGTCCATTTTAAAGTACCCTGATGAACACTTTCCGTTTTTATTTCTGAAAGTTCCCCGCCTGGTCTTTATTGCGAATTTAATAACATGTCAACTACATGGCATTGTCCAGTGATTACCGTTTTTACCTCTGAAATTCAGCGATCTGTCCAGTAGAATTCTGGTCCGTCAGTCTATTGTGTTTTGAGATAGGCATCAAGCAAATACCTCCTTGGCAATTAGAACATGTTTTTTCATTCATTCATTCATTCAGCAACTGTTTGGTACCGTACCCAGATGAAGAGGTTTGGTTTGAAGGTAAAGGAAAGTATCCTTTCATGGAAGAGGATGCTTTGACTGAAGTATAATAGATGGACCTTTAAATGAGACAATTACGTAAGAGATGTCTGTTAAGGAAGGAGGTATGGTTATGTTCTGGGTCATTTTTTAAGCAGTATATCTGGAAGTTCAAGTGTAATGTTAGGAAGTAGAATTAGATTTGGTCTAAATATACAACAGCTTTTATTTATTTCTAAATTTTATTTTTTCCAGTCTTGCAGCCTTACAGTCATTTGTAATGGTTACCTCAGATTCCCCTGCTGTGGTTAACGTTAAACCTAGGAGGTCAGATGCTCTAAGTGAACATGTTTAGTGCTGTGCCTGACAAAAGCAAGCAATCAAAATGGGACTTCCTTGAGGGCAGGCCTGTCTTGCATCTGTTTCTCCACCACCTAGCCTGGACTATAGTAAGTGTTCAATAAAAGTCGGATTGATGAAAAGCTCTTTGTAATTGATAATATTTAAATTCAAGCCTTAAAAGAAAAACTGTAATGTTCTCCATAAAGTTTTGGAAGCTTCATGCAACTGTCGCTTCAGATGGCTAAATGATCAGTTCATGTACATTATCTGTTATGATGACATGGGCTTTTGAATCACGTGTAGGTCATTCACTGTCCTAAAATAAAATCTTGTCTAAATGTTTTTTTAATATAATTAAGAAACTTAAGTAGGTTATGGGGTGTGTGTTTCTGTATATGTACTAGTTTATGTGTGTCTGTGTGTGTGTATGTACGTAATGCACACACAGGCACACATAAACTGGTATTTCAGTAGGGGTCTAAAATGATTGCATTTATAATTTTGTGAATATTATTTGAAAGGTTTTTGGTGACTCTCATTTTGTGAAAAATTGAGGACAAAGCCACATAAATGTTTTATTAGAAATATTTCTAATATTTTGGAAATGTTTACTTGAAATGTTTGGTTTTAAGTTCTAACTTGTATTAACACAATTGGTACAAAATATGAGCCTAAAACTCAAAATAATTCATTTATCCAAGTTGAAGCTCTTTTCCAGTCACTGAACAGTTTAGCGTTTGTTTTGGATTTGAAAGAATACGAAAAGAGTGAACTAATTAATGAGCTTCTTATTATTTGCTGTAAAGTGGAAATGAAGAAACAAGAAAATGATACTTTTGAAAGATGAGGGATGAAAGTCTTTGAGATACCAACGTTTTATTGCTTTACCTAGTTAAGGTATGTCAGATTCTAGTAGGGGTTACTGACAATCCTTTGGCAGTAGCTCACAGTCAGCCTATGTAGAGAGCCAGAGTTGTGTTATTTTGTTTTCCAAATTATTCGTTTTTAAAAATAACTTTATTGAAATTTAATTGACATGAAATTCACCAGTTAAGAGTGTATATATTTCAGTGGTTTTTAGTATATTCACAGTGTTGTGCATTGATCACCATCACCAATTCCAGAACATTATCATCACCCCAAGAAGAAACACCATATTCATTAGCAGTCACTCTGAATTTCACTTCAAATTATGCTTTAAAGTAAGAGATATAGCATCGATTCTGTTAGTAAATATATTCCTTTAATAAGTATGAAAAGAGCTCCTTTTAAGTGTCCTGTCCTGGCAGAATAGGAAACTATATCCTTCATACTCCTTTAGATCGGGGGAAAATGCCATTTGGAAAGGAAGTTAGTGCAAGAATACATTGTACACAAATTAATGTGGTTAGAATCTTAACTATTTTCTACATGACTGATATTATCGAAGTGACCTTGGGAGGATGAGATGTTCAGTGAAACAACTTGGAGTAATTTGTTGTTAAATGACTAGTCCCCAACTATCCTAGTGCTAAGAGGTTGTTGAATAGGAGCCTGCTTCTTGTTGGTTAGCTTTGCCAGCGGGTTGAATTTTGACATATTTGAGTCATCTACATGGTTGAGATGCTTTGTTGCACGAGTAGAAATACAAAATAATGTTTGACATTAGGATCCTAGCGCTCTAGAGGTCTCTGGTCAAGTCAATGGTATGGGTAGTAGCCTTTCTGATTCACGTCCAAGGAAGTCATTATAACCGCATAGCTTTATATATGAATCATTTGCCTGTGTCAGTGAACTGTGATGCTGATTGTCTTCATCATGTGCTCTTTACCTGAACGTTTAGAAGCCTTGCATTCTTACTCTTAATGCAGGTTAAGTTGAACTTTGATTTCAGAAATGATTTGACTGAAAGGTGACAGGAGTATTGAAATGAGTTACCCTGTCATTCAGGTCAATAGGTGGAGCTAGAGCAATCCAGGAATCAGACCTAGGTTCATTTCTCAGTTCTGCCATCTGGACTTTGTCATCAACAAGTTCTGGAGCTCTAGGCAAGTGCCTTAATGTTTTTGGCTTTAAAAGTACAAACTCAGGCTGTCAGAACTTTTTTTTATAGAAGGCTTGTTCCTCAGATAGGTGGTTCTAGAGAAAACATACTAGGACAAAAAGAGCCCTTCTTGGGTGATAATCAGAAGCCTTAGTTAAGAACAGTAGTCAAAGTTAGAATTTTGTAATTTTCAGAAGCCAAAAAAATTGTTGAGTTAAATTTTTTCTTTAATATCCAGACTTAGAAAACAAATGGAAGACTTCGCCATAAGCTGGAGATTCTTGGAAAGGTAAATTTTTATTTATTCCACAGCATCATGCCTTCTCATGAGACCCTGTGCTCTCAGAGATTTTGTGGAAGACATAAAATGAAGAGTTCATTATCCTCAGGAAGCTTATAGTCAAGGATGAGACTTAAGGCATCTCTGAACAGTGAATTTATGCTCTTTTAAAAGGTATATGAAAGGGCTCCTGCCAAACAGAAGCCTACTTCACATCTGTGCGCAAGCCAAATTTCACTGAAATCCAGTTTTTAAAGTTGTGTGTGTGTGTGTGTGTGTGTGTGTGTATGTGTGTTTATGTATGTGTGTGGGGAGAGAGAGAGGGAGGGAGGAGACACCTTTTTGGAAAACTTAGTAGCTTCCGTTCTTTTTCTTGGAGGTGGGTTATATCACAAATACAAGACATGCCTGTGTTTGCTGTTACCCTTTACTGTATTTCAGATTTAGTTAAAATCTGCCATTCTTTAGAAAGTTAAGGAACCCAAACCTTATAGTGATTGCAAGCGTGGGTTTTAAGGTCAGCCTGAGTTCTAATTGTGCTCCAATCTAACTGTGGTATAGGCTCATTCAGGTTATATAGCGTATTTGGGCCTGTTTTATTGTCTGTCAAATGAGAATGATAATAGCACATAACCTCATAGGTCTGTGAGGTTTAAATAAGGTACTGCATGTAAAGTGCCTAGTACTGGTATGGTGGCTGGAATGGTAGATACAAGTATTCAGGTAGTTTTTGCTATTGTTATCACTTATTTTTAACTTGAAACAAACATAAAATGCCGAGTAAATGTCAAACAGTTTAATGTACAGTGTCCATTCTAATTCTCCAGAATATGCCATTTGTTTCACTCTGCATCTCTGGTGGTTTATTTAAAATTCGATCATCTCATATAATCTGAATTGACTGAGATGAGTTATATTAACATTTGGACCAGTAATCCTCTCTATCTTAAAATTTGGAAATGTTCCAAAAGCATATATTGAAGGGAACATATTTGCCACTTTCACGATTTTTTGCCTTTTCCCACAGCAGCAAATTGCCTACGCTTTCCTAGGTTTATTATAGACATCTAAAGGAATGAGAATTTAGGAACTACGAATAGCTTTATCATGTGACATATATGAAGAAAATGGAGTGCTGTCACATCTTTTAAATTTAGTGTCATTGGGATCTTTGATTCTGCGAAGATTGCAAATTTGTCAGAGACCTGGTAACCACAACAATTTATTGAGGCCTGGAGGCCTATTAAAAAATGAGGGAGATTATTTATTAGTACCACTTAGAAATAATTATCTTTTCTGTATTTTCTGTGTTTTTCTAAGTCTTCTGTTTAGCGTTTGTATGGTTATAATGGTAGATTAAATTTCTTGTTCCTTCTCGAGAGCATCTACTCTACTATGAGATGACACTGGTTTTTACTTCGGCAGTATTTACTGAACATTGCATTATACCAATCCAGGTATTCAATGATGTGGGAGCCAAAGGAAATAGAAGTCAGTTTCTACCCTCAGTGAGCCCAGTATAATTTGATAGAAGATAAGGATTAACGTAAGCACATTTATGTCCTAACACAAGGAAGCAAATATTGTTAGTCATTTCATTAGGAATTTCTTTTGTCATTGGGGCATTTGGGGCCTTCCAAACCTTGTGTCTCTTGCCATGCCTTTGTACTCACTCGATAAACCTCAGAAAGCAAGATATCTTTTCTGATTCCTGGTTTAAGTTGAGAGTGTGGTGCACATTAGTCAAAATCCAAATCATAAGAAAAGGCAAACCTTATACATTCATTCTGGAATACAACAGGGTATTAAAATAAGTATATGAAAAATATGAAAAGCTGACAGTAGAAAAGATGCTATTCAGGTACTAACCAGAGTTCTCAATCTCCTTTGTATTGGAGCTGTTACGATGTAAGGCTAGATCTGTACTAGAAACACTTTTTAAAGTCTCTCTCCAGTATTGAGAAGTGTAGGCCTCCAGTACTGCTTCTTGGTGCTGACTCAAGCCCGCCACCTTCCATATTTCTGGGGACACTAGAAACGAAAAACAGCCACACACAAGCACTTGCTTTGCTCGGCAGGAAACATCAAAAACATTGATAAGATGCTATTTCCTAAAAGTCATTAATTGGGTAGAAAAATCACCATTTTCTGACTTGTTCCGGAAAGGATGGCTCTCTTTACTTTCAGATGCCATTGGGTCAACCAAAGGTAAGATAAAGAAAAGCTACTGCTGTATGGATTTCTCTGTGACCTGAGAAAGGATCACTTTTCAGTTAAAACAAACAAAAACCAAAGTATCTAGCTTTGTTTGTTACTATTGAGAATTTAAAAGTCTTAATGTTTTACTTTGTTTACATTTCATATTTTGACCAAGTAGTAATGAATTCACTTTGACTCAAAATTCCAAAGATTTAAAAAGATAAAGAATCTCCTTTTCTACTGTGTGTAACCACCTAGTTCTTCTACCTGGAAACTTAAATTTCCTGTGAATACTTCCAAAGATAGTTTGTATGTGTGTAAGTGTATAATCCTTTGTTCAGAATCCTTGGTCTAGGTGTATTTTAGAATGAAGGCTTCTTTTTTTTTGCAATTGTAGGAAGATAATATAGCGCATCTACCATATTATCCAAAATCCCTAGTAAGAGATTGCAGCCTCGTAATTAAACACATTAAGATTTCTGTAAAAAATTCAGACATAGGCCAGGCGCGGTGGCTCACGCCTATAGTCTCAGCACTTTGGGAGGCTAAGGCGGGTGGATCACCTGAGGTCAGGAGTTTGAGACCAGCTTGGCCAACATAGTGAGACTACAAAAATTAGCTGGGCATGGTAGCACGTGCCTGTAATCCCAGCTACTCAGGAGGCTGAGGCAGAAGAATCGCTTCAGTCTGGAAGGTGGAGGTTGCAGTGAGCTGAGATCGTGCCACTACACTCCAGCCTGGGTGGCAGAGGTGAGACTGTCTCAAAAAATAAAAAAAAATAAAAAACCCAGAAATAATCAAAGGTGTTAATATTTTTATAAAAGCATAACAAACACAAGTGGAGTGAATAAAGATTATAAAATCTTATGCTACATCTCGTCAGGTTTTGCTACCAAATATGTTTGTACTAAACTTATTTTAAAAACGTATTTTTCACAGCTTTATGGATTTTGGCTTTGCCAATGAAGGATAGGTATCATACATATATACAGTACTGTGTAGCCTTTGCTCTGCTTCCTCCCTTTTTATTTAATCTAAGTTGATGCATGCAATATGTACCACCCTTTGCTTTTTTGTTTTTTGCTTGTTGGTTTGTTTTTTGAGACGGATTCTCACTCTTGTTGCCCAGGCTGGAGTGCAGTGGTGCAGTCTCGGCTCACTGCCACCTCTGCCTCCCAGGCTCAAGTGATTCTCCTCCCTCAGCCTCCTGAGTAGCTGGGATTACAGGTGATCCACTTGCCTTGGCCTCCGAAGTGCTGAGATTATGGGTATGAGCCACTGCACGTGGCCTGCTTTTTTGTTTTAATATAGCTGAGAGATTATTTTATATCAGTCATATCAGTATGTAAATAGCATGCTTTTTTAACATCTTTGTGGTATTCCATTTGTGTTACACTGTTTGGGGGTGCTATATCAAAATACCGTAGATTGAGTGGTTTAAACAACAGAAATTTATTTCCCACAGTTCTGGAAGTTGGGAAGTTCAAGATTAGACTACTTAACCAATTTGGTTCCCTGTTGAGGGCCCTATTCCTGGCTTTACAGGTGGCTGGTTTCTGGATGTATCCTCACATGGCCACTAAGAGCTCTAGTCTGTTCCTCATCCTATCATGGGGACTCCACCCTCATGACCTAATACATGAGAAATTTAGTTACCTCCTAAAGGTTTCTCCTCCAAATACTATCAAGTTGGAGGGTAGGGCTTCAACATATGAAATTGGAGGGACACAGACAGTCCATAACATCATTATACTGGTGTATAACTCCTTTTTGATGCATGTTTAGGTAGTTTTCAGACTTTTGCTGTCAAAAACCATGGTGCAGTGGATTACCTTGTGCATACATCATGTTGCACTTAAATGCATAGGATAAATTTCCAGAGGTAGAGTTCCTAGGCCAGTGTGTGTGCATTTGTAATTTTATGTATTGCTGAAGTGAAGCCTGTAGAGGTTGTCCAACTTCCATTCCACCAGCACTGTGTAAGGATGCCTGCTTCTTGTTACCCTTAAACATCTTCCGTCTTTTAAGGACTGTTTGTATTTTCTTTCTTTTGAACTGTCCTTGTCTTTGCATATTTTTCTATTGCTTTGTTGCTCATTTTCCTAGATTTGTAGGATTAATTTTACAGATTGGCTCCATGCTATTTTTTGGAAATATTTTTCCCCAATTTGCTGTTTTCCATTCTATGGTAGGATATTGTGTATAGTTCCAGCTTTATTTTCTTCACCAGATATCCATCCAGTTGCCCCTACACCATTTATTAAATAGTCCATCTTTGTCTTACTGATATAAAATGCCACCTTTACCATTTACAAATTTCCACGTGTATTTGGTCCCATTGGTCCCATTGACCCATCTGCCTGTTTGGGATCCAAGCCATCCTATTTTTATTATTGTAGCTTATGCTGTGTTTTCTGCTAGGTCTAATTCCCTTTTATTTCTCTGTTCTGAAGTATTTTTCTGGCTGTACCCCTCCTCTGCCAGTCTTTCAGTTGGAATCAGTTTTTTTGTTTTATTGTGGTAAAATTATGTACAGCTAGATGCACAAGCATTACGGTCCAGTAAGTTTGCCTATGTATACACTTGTGCAACCCCAGATCAAAATACAGAACGCTTCCATCACCCAGAAGCTTTTTGTACATCCTTTTCAAGTTACCTTGCTCCCCAGTGATTGACTTCTATTTCATGGATTCAGTTTACTGTTAGGATTTCTTTGTATTTAAAAAATAAGTGATAGCTTTATGATGTTGTACCTTTATATCCAAGAATAGGAAAAACTTAACCTTTTTATTTGTTGAAGTCTCATTTTGGGTTCCTGATAGCATTTTTAAACATTAAAAAGAATTTTTTTTTTTTGCTATTTTATATATTTAAGTTTTTCTGTTTTTTTTGTTTGTTTGTTTGTTTTACTGCCGGAAATAGCATCTTTTTTTTCCATTTTATCTTCTATCTGGTTTTGTATAAGAAAGCTTTTTTATTTTGTAAATTAGTTAGTATTTTTTATATATTAAATTATAAGCCCCCTGTAGAATATTTATTATTTCTAATAGTTTTGTAGTTGAATTTTTGATTTTTCTGATATGTCATGCCAGCTTTTTTGTTTCCTTTGAGTTTTACCTCCTCCCTCCCCCAACTTTTTAATACCACTATATTTTTTTCTTATTGCATTCATAGTGGTGATTTTTAGAACATTATAGTTTTCCTCCATTATATGTGAAACGAGAGCCAAAATATCTGTTTATCTGTTGAGTATTTAAAGGTTATGAATAATAATGAAGTTAGGGAGGGATTATGGGAATACTTAAAGCAGTGTGAAGTTTTCTTTCTAAAGTTAATGTAACTTGAAATGAACTGTGGTTTTCAAAAGTTAAATGGACAAGTTGGGGATCAATCACTTGATAGCAAATGTAGGATTAGCGGTTAACTGCCTTATCTCTTATTTGATAATACAGTCATGTACCACATGGTGAGGTTTCAGTCATTGACAGAACACATATGTGACAGTGGTCCCATTAAATTATACCATATTTGTACTCTATGTTTTCTATGTTTAGATACACAAATACTTCCCGTTGTGTTACAGTCGCCTGCAGTATTCAGTACAGTAACATGCTGTACAGGTTCATAGCCTAGGGTCAATAGGCTACACCATGTTATAGCCTAGTTACGTTATACCATCTAGGTTGGTGTAAGTACATTCCATGATGTTCGCACAGTGGCGGCATTGCCTAATGATGCGTTTCTCAGAAGGTATCCCTGTCCTTAAGCAAGGCATGACTATGCATATAGGCTGCTTTCTATGTGCTTAGCAGCCAGAGGCAGCTCCCTGAAATAGTTTAGTCTGGTGTCAGAGAGCGTACGATCAAAGTAGATGTCAAGATATGTAGAAGTATGAAGTGAATGAATATAGACAGGAGGGTCTTAAGCTTGGAAAAATGCTGAAATCAGCAAGTCAGGAAAGCACAGGAGTGAGAGAGTGCAAAGAGTGAGTTTGATTTGGCGACTGGGTTTGAGGCAGGTTGCTCATCCTTATAAACTTATATGGTAGTTAGATACTTAGCTGAACTTTCAGTAGAGTTCTCATTGCTTAATGGGGATTAAATAGTTTATTTTCTGTCTCTTCTTCCCTTCCCCTGCTCCCATCAAAAAGCTGAGGTGGTTTTCTGCTCAAAGACCCATACATTGTTAAGTAACTAGAAACAAAAAGTTAGAACCTCGGGAAAACAAGAATCCAGACTATCCTAATAGTATAAGAGGTAATACATACCCTATTTGGTGCCTATCATATATCAGGCACTATTCTTGTGCTTTGTGTATGTTAAATTATTTAAACATCATGCAGCAACCCTGCAAGGTGGGCACTGTTAGGCCCATTTTATACATGAGGAAATAGGCATAGAGAGATTATATGGGAAGTTGTTGGTGATCTTGTTTGATGATTTCATTAAAGTGGGAAGAAAGAAGCCAAGTTGAAGATGGTTAAAAAACAATGAATGATTTTTTTTTTTTTTTTTTAAAGACTGTCTCCCTCTGTTGCCCAGGCTGGAGTGCAGTGGTGTGATCATAGCTCATTGCAGCCTTAAACTCCTGGGCTCAAGTGTATCTTCCTGTCTCAGCCTCCCAAATAGCTGGGACTCGGCTGGCTAATTTTTAAGTTTTTTGTAAAGATGGGTTCTCACTGTGTTGCCCAGGCTGGTCTCAAACTCCTGGCCTCATGTGATCTTCCCACCTCAGCCTCCCAAATTGCTGGGATTATAGACATGAGCCACCACACCTCGCCCCTGAATGAAACACTTTGTAAAAGAGTGAGGTATGAGCAAGTGCTGACACAGTGGGTGTAGACCACTCTTTTAAGATTAGCTCTAAAGTGAACAAAGGGGTTGGTAGATAAAGGAAATTGTGAGGCTCAGAAATTGAGTTAAAATGGCATTGCTGTATGTAGGAAAGGCAATGCAGAGTACAGGTAGAGAGTTTGGCCCTCATTAGAGGAGAGATCTTTTCCATCTAACAGGAGGAAATGCGGAATAGTTGTGTGCCCTTGTGAGGAAATTTGGAAGTTGGAAGATGAAGACCTGTTCTCCTGGCTTTCATCTTCTCTTGTGGTTTCTGTTTGCTCAGTGGAGCATGAGATTCATACGGGCAGAAAGGGATGGGAGTGTGAGGAGTTTGAAGCAGTTTGTCAAGAAGTATTGATTGTTCATTTAAAGTTTAAAATCTTAAAGTGATATCAGTCAACCTGGTTTTGTGACCACCCCCCCAGCATTATTTAGCTGATTAGTTACAGGCACAGATAAGGCAGGTAGTTGGATTTACCCAGGGTGAGATTTTGCCAGGTGTAGTAGAGTTCTCCAGAGAGACAGAACCAATCTGAGTTATAGATAGATAGACTGAGATTTTAAGGCATTTGTTTTTGTGAGGGCTGGCAAGTCTGAAATCTGTAGAGCAGGCAGGAAATTCTTGATCAGGAGTTAATACTGCAGCCTTGAGGCAGAATTTTGTTTTTCTCAGGGAAACTTGTTTTTGCTATTAAAGCCTTATCAAGTGATTGGATGAGGCCTACCCACGGTATCAAGGATAAGCTCCAGTACTTAAACTTGACTGTAGATATTAATCACATCTACAAAATACCTTCACAACAACTACATAATTGTTTGAATAACTGGGTACTACAGCCCAGCCAAATTGATACTTACAGCTAGTCATCACACCAAATCAGTACAAAAGAAGGAAAAGGGGACAAGGGAAATAAGGGCCTTTTAACTAGGATGCTTATTGTGGGGTGGTGGTTGAGTATGTAACTGGCCACAGGGTTTGAGTAAGTTAATTTGAAAGATTGAATGCCATGGTCAGAGTGGGATACCTGAAAGAGAGATTTCACAAGTATGATAATTACTGACATTAATAATGCTCAGGATGACCTTGGGTGTGGGCTGCAGAGGTGGAATTCAGAGACAAGTCCGGAATGTGAGGAGGCCAATGAGTTAAGAGTCTGAGGTATTAAAAAAAGGTCAGTCTGCGTGCGTGGTGAAATCAGCAACTAGTGAGGGGAGTAAGGGTACATACTGTAAACCAGTTGTAATGTCCTCACTGAATAAGGAAGAATTGGAGGATAGACAATGACAAGAAAGGATAAAGGTGGTGTAACAGGCTAAGTTTGCTTGTCACAAATTGGGAATTTCAGAAGGCCAAGTAAAGGAATTAGGAGGATGGAGAATTGAGTCAAATGGAGGACGTACACAACAGTATGGCAGTGAGAATTCAGGGAATAATAGATAACCAGGGAGAACTGGACTTTTTCTGGTGACCATCAGCAGGGATGTGAGGTATGAGGGGATTAGTCCTGATACAGGAGACAGTGGTTATCAGTTTTAGTCTTGTAGGTAGGACTCTGTGGCAGTGCTTTCAAATTGTTAGTCATGACCCATTAGTAGGTTATAGAATGAATTTAGGAGATCACAACTTCTGTTATGTTTTTAAAAGAAATGAAGTAGAAAATACCATAGTATGTCATGTATAATAAGGGACTAAGAATTTTTTAACAGTTTTATTGAGATATAATTCACATACCATTATAGTTATCTATTTGAAATACACAGCTCAAAGCTTTTTGAGTATATTCCTGGAATAATGGAACCATCATCACAACCTAACTTTAGAACATGTTTGTCGCCCCGCAAAGTAACCTCATACTCACTAGCAGTCACTCCGCATTTCTTCACACGCACATACCCCACTCTCCCTGGCCCTAAACAGCCACTTAACCTACTTTCTTCTTTGTAGTTTTGCTCATTCTGGCTATCTCTTTTTTATTTTTTTGAGGTGATGTCTTGTTCTCTCACCCAGGCTGGAGTGCAGTGGTGTGATCCTGGCTCACTTCAGCCTCCCAGGTTCAAGAAATTCTCCTGCCTTAGACTCCTGAGTAGCTGCGATTACAGATGCCTGCCATTAGTCCTGGCTAATTTTTTTGTATTTTTAGTACAAAAAATTTTGGCTCAAGTGATCATCCCTCCCCAGCCTCACAAGTAGCTAGGACCACAGGTGTGCCCTGCTAATTTTTAATTTTTTTTTTGTAGAGATGGGGGGTCTCACTGTGCTGTCCAGGTGCTCTAACTCCTGGGCTCAAGTGATGCTCCCACCTTGGCCTCAAAAAGTGCTGAGATTACAAACATGAGCTTCCTCACCTGGCCAAAGAGTTCTTTATATAT
This sequence comes from Colobus angolensis palliatus, assembly GCF_000951035.1. Classification (NCBI taxonomy): domain Eukaryota; kingdom Metazoa; phylum Chordata; class Mammalia; order Primates; family Cercopithecidae; genus Colobus; species Colobus angolensis. Next base: position 1,667,558 of record NW_012116333.1, read on the forward strand.
TAGAGATACAAGTTGCTTAACAGATGTATGGTGTATAAATATTTTCTCCTGTTTTGGAGGTAGTCTTTTTACTTACTTGATGGCATCATTTGTAGCACAAAAAGTTTTTTAATTTCAATGAAGAAATCCAATGTATTTGTTTTTCCCTTGTGCTTTTGGAATATTTTATAAGAAGCCAATGCTTAACTCAAGGTCATGAAGACAACTTCTACGTTTTCTTCTGAGTTTTATAGTTTTAGCTCTTACATTTAGGTCTGTGATCCATGTTGAGTTAATTTTATGGTGTATGGTATGAGGAAGGTATATGAGGTCATTCTTTTGCTTGTAGACATGCAGTACTCCTAGCTCCATTTGTTGAAAATGCTATTCTTTCTTACCAAATTGTCTTGGGCATTCTTGAAAAAAAGGCAGATTTATTTCTGGATTCTGAGTTCTATTCCATTGATCTATGTGTCTATTCTTATGTTCCCACAGTGTGTTGATTACTGTAGTTCAGAATTTTTTGAAAGTTGTGTTTCCCATAGATGTGTGAGTATATTAATATAGAGATACACACAGAGGTGTGTGTGTTTAATGGATTATGTTGTAAAATGTTGGAAAACCTATGGTGTCTCCCTGATAGAGTTCACTCTCTTGTGGCAACTTAGTGGAGTATGTTCCCTCTCAGGTCATATACAGAGAAGACAGGTTAGAGGGTCTGTCTGTGAGTGTATGAACTCCTTTTAGATTGGATGACTGATTTTTCTTACTTTAGTACATGAAGGTTTCAAGTGCATGTGGACTGAAGGGCAGGAAGGAGGGCATAGAACAGCTGTGGGAACTCCTAAAGAATTCATCGGAGGTGGACGTAAGGATTATGGAGTGAAGTATTTGAAATTTTGAAGTTAGCAGAGTTTTGTACTGCGCCAGTCTTTCATGATTCTCCAAAAAAAAAAAAAAAACTTTTTTGAATATATTAAGCATGTCTGTGTTGGATAACTTAAGACGTTATATAATAAAAATTATATAGATAATTTAAGGTTTAGGAATGATGCTATCTCCTTCTAGAGAGGATTTTTGTTGACTTTTGGCAGGAGGCAAGCTAGTGGCACTAGCAATCCCGGATCATCTTAATCCAGTCAGAGACTATAATGTTTCAAAACTGGGTTCCAGAGTCTACGAATGCTGGTCTATTTTGTTTTATTTACTTCTGGGATATGACCCCTTGGAGTCCTAGCATAAAGCCAGGGGTGTTATCAGCCCCACACGCCCCCACCCCCACACTTTCTTGAACCCTCAACTCCAGTATTTAATCATCTCTAGTCATGTAAATCTGTTGCAGGTTCAAGCTCAGCTTCTCAGCCACCTCTTTGGAATTAGCAGATCCCTTCAGGAGGAAAAACGGCCCCGGATGTCAGGCTCACTTATGAGCTTTTCCTTATTCTACCAGATCTTGGTCTTCATGCTTCTTCACTACCTTGGCACTCTGATGCCCTCAAACAGGTTTTTTGGTTTTGATTTTTAAAACATTTTTTACTGGGGACTTGAGCAGGTGTCCAGTTTTTCTAGTTGCTCCCAGTAAGATAATTGGTTTGAATTATCTAGTTCGCCTTTTTAAGGAAAATGATTTGTTAGGTTGATCAAAGTTTATGTCATAAGGTTCCCTATTTGAAATTGTAGTATATGTGGTTTCAGTTTTTCCTAGGGGTAAGATTTTGGGTACCAGTTTCTACAGATTATAGGAATTATTAGAAAAGGGGAAATAGCATTGGAAATAGAAATGGGAAGGGAAAATGGTAGAAAAAACTAGGTATTTTTGCAAAGTTTGGAAAAGATAAAGGTATAGGGTAACATTTTCATGTCTATTAGGAGTGTAAAAGGGCAGTCATGTATAAAAGGAGCTGAGATATTTGTTGTAATGATATTGTCATAATTAAAAGGCTGTGGAATCTAGGTATTATGGGGGTGGCTTTGAGAAGTATCTACTTAGTCATGTTGAATAAAATTTTAAAATTTCGCAGAGAAACCCTAGATACTGAGTCATTAATTAAAGGAGTCAACTTTGGGGCTGGACTTACGGTTGTGTTTATAGCAGTATAAATCTGCTCAACCACTAGTGTGTAAGGGATTGCAGAACAAATGTAATTTCATAGAACCCATTATTTATATGAGAGATACAAAATGATACTGATTTTGATTTAGGATGCCGTCTTCATCTGTGTATGAAAATAAATGTAAGGTCTTAAAGAGTTTTTGTTTTTGATTCTCTAGGCTATTCCCATACTTCTTAAATTTCAAAATTACAAAGTTTTCCATCCATCTTAATCATTATAATTGAGGAAAAATGATATATCTTTAATAGCCCCTTCTTCTCTTGAGAAAATGATAGATACTGGGTGTATTTCAGAAGGTTTTATCAGCAGAGTTTTGGTTGATATTTTAAACTTTAAGGATAGGAATTGTTTAGTAAAGTGATGCCCTCTCTTTTTTGGCTCCATCTTCCAGTATATGTGTTATAGGAACCTGGTTTAAGATCAGTGTGTTTCTTTGTTAGACCTGTCAGTAGAATCGGCTATTACTGTTTTTTGGTTCCTTAAAACTGAACATTTTGGCCACTGTCCTCACCCACATTTTAAAGTGACTTCATTCTCTCATATCACTCCCAACTGAAGAATGTTCAGACATACACTTTGAAAGAATATTATGGTAAACACCTGTATACTTCATTTGGATATTGTAGTTGTTAGCTTTTTTGTCATATTTGTTTATGTCTCTCCTAAAAGTAAACACATTCTCTTACATATGTCATACTTAAGCCCTTAATATCTAGTTCATATTCAAGTTTTGCTAATTATTAAAGATCAGTTTGTGCTGCAATCAGGTACTGTGATTTCTCATCTTGTTTCCTTAGCTCTTGTGAATATGTTTTCGTGCATGAATAGTGTTCACATTGATGTTTCTGTTAGGGGCAATCACTGGGGAGTCCTATTCTTCCATCTTGTTCTGCCCCTCTTCTCCAAAAAGGTCAGCTTTTTCAAACCAATATTGAATCAGTTTATGAACTACGTTTGATTGTTGTTGCTTTAGTCACTTTTAACGTACAACAATTGTCCTGTTTTCAATTTTTTTTTTTTTTTTTTTTTTTTTACGCTTATGATACTGGCTTCTTGAAGAGACCAGGCCATTTGTCATAGAATGTTTCCCTTATTTTGAATTTGTCTGATTGTTTTCTTGTAGCAATTAACTTGTATCTCTGTTCCACTGTTTCCTAAAGTAGAAGGTTGAGTCTAAAGGCTGGATTATATTTAGTTTTTTTAGCTTAGTTATTCCTATGTACATTATATTGACTCATAACGCAGGCATCAGGTGGTTTGCCTAAAGTGTGATCATTTGGTGTTAAGATGGTATTCACCAGATCTATCCATTATAATGATGGGTTTCCCCTTGACAATCAGCAGTTGATCAGCGAGATGACATTTTGGTTCCCTGTGAATATTCTGTTTTCCAGCAGCCTATGTGTTTAGAGTCTCTTGGTGAGCTTTGAATCAGTTGTTTCATTTGGGCTTGCAAATGGTGTTTTTTTGTTTTTGTTTTTTGTTTTTCTAACCCTATCATCCTTCTTTTTTTATTTTTATTTTTTTCAGACAGAGTCTCACTCTGTCACCCAGACTGGAGTGCAGTAGCACCATCTCTGGTCACTGCAACCTCCACCTCCTGGGTTCAAGCGATTCTGTCACCTCTGCCTCCCGAGTAGCTGGGACTACAGGCACGTGCCACCACGCCTGGCTAATTTTCGTATTTTTAGTAGAGACAGGGTTTCACCATATTGGCCAGACTGGTCTCAAACTCCTGACCTCAAGTGATCTGCCCATCTGGACCTCCCACCTATCATCCTGCTTGATCTATTATTAATATTAACTAGCTTTCCTCTGTTAAAAAGACCTTTCCCCTTTGTCAACTAGGATTAACTACAGTTCTTCCTAACAAGATGAGATACATGTTTATTTCTCTTTAACATACCAACCCTTTAACATGCCAGTTTTGAAAATTGGTTAGTAGTCACCTCCAAAAAGTGGCACGTAACTTTCACTCTCTCTGTATCACAGGGATTTTTGATTTTTCAAAAGTTTTATGATCATTTCAGTCATTCTTTTTAAAATAGTCTTCATTTGTAGAAGTTTTGGTTTTACAGAAAAATTGAGTATATACTATAGTTTCTATATACCCCACACCCAATTTCTCCTATAATTAACATCATATGTTTGCATGGCACATTTGTTACAGTTAGTGAAAATTATTGGTACATTATTAACTAAAATCCTTATAGCTTATTCAGCTTTTCTTAGTTTTTAGCTAGTGTTTTTGTTTTGTTTTGTTTTGTTTTGTTTTTACAAGATCCCATCTGGAATACCACATTACATTTTGTCATATCTCCTGAGGATTTCTTAGCTGTGAGTTTCTCAGATATTCCTTTTTTTTTGATGACCTTGACTGCTCAGATATTTTGTGAGAATACCGTTTTATTGGAATTTGTCTAATGGTTTTCTTATTTTTAGACTAGCCTTATGGGTTTCTAGAAGGAAAATCCACAGAGGTAAAGCATCATTTCATCACATCCTGTCAAGGGTACGTACTGTTAACATAACTTATATCTTGGTTTTGACTTTGATCACCTGGTTGAAGTAATATTTGTCAGATTTTTCCATTGTAAAGTTACTCTTTTTTTCTCCTTTTCATACTGTACTGTTCGGGAAAGGTGACCATGCACAGCCCACACTTAAAGAGTAGGAAGTTATGTCCTGCTTCTTGATGGCAAAGTGTCTACATAAATTATTAATATTTGGAATCCTTCTGTGCAGGAGATTTTTATTTTCTCCCATTTAGTAATTTATTCAGTCATTTATATCAGTATGGACTCATGGTTGCTTATTTTATACTTTGTGTTACAGTCCAATACTAATAATACTTCATTTTGCTACTCACATTGTTTCAGATTTGGCCATTGGGAGCCATCAGCGTGGGTGTTTTCTGAGCACTTTCTGGCACTGCAGGATGCTCCCAGCTCATCTTGTATGTTTTCTACCCTAGTCCTGGGATCAGCCATTTCTCTAAGGAGCACTGTTTCCTTTAATTAGGAAATGGTATTAGAAGCAAAGTTCTAGGTGTGCTTGTTGCTACTGGGATGTTGTTTCTTTTAGGTACTCTCAGCAGATAGAGCAAAGAAATATATTCGTATATTAGAAATATCTGTATATCTACATGTCTAGATAGACACATAAGTATTTAATATTATATATAAATATATGTGCATAAATATTTGTAACCATCTGTATCTGTACAAGCTAAACATGAATTCTTAGTGTCTTCAACTCTAATCTGTTACCATATGGATCATTCCTGGTCCTCCCCTTACCAGTAAATTTCCTCCAGTAGCGGGAAACCTGCCTCTCAGCACACACCACGTATTTACTTAGTTGTTCAATTCCAACATAAATCTTATAGCAGTATCAGAATTGTTAACTCACACGCAGTGGAAACAGCTGTATCAACCAGGAGGGTTTTTTCTTTTTTTTCAATTCTTCAGAAATTTCTAGGTAGACAGTCATGTCATCTGCAAACAAAAGCAGTTTTATTTCTTGTCGCCCCTCCATCTGTGTGCCTTTTCTTCCCTTTTATTGTCTTAGTGCAGTATTTAGTACTTCAGGTATGATGTTGAATAAGAGTGATGGGAGGAGACGTTTTTGCCTTATTCTTGTTCTTAGGGGGAAAGTATCTAGTTTTTCACCATTCTGTGTTCACTGTAGAGGGTTTTTTGAGGGGAGTAGAGTAGATTTTTTTAAAAAAATCAAATTGAGGAAATTCTTCTCCATTCTGGGTTTTCTGAGCGTTTTCATCATGAGTGGTGTTAGATTTTATTAAATGCTTTGTCTGCATCCGTTGATATGATCGTTTGATTTATCTTCATTAGCCTGTTGATGTGGTGGGTTAGGGTTACATTAATAGATTTTAGAACCAGCCTTGCATACCTGGGATAAATCTCACCTGGTTATGGTGAATAATTCCTTTTCTACATTAATGGATTCAATTTACTAATATTTTGTTGTGGATTTTTGTTACCTATGTTCATGAAAGATACTGGTCTGTAGCTTTCTTTTCTTACAATCTCTTTGTTTTATTATTATTATTATTATTAGAATAATGCTCTTTTAGAATAAGTCAGGAAATGTTCCTTCTGCTTTTATTTTCTGCAAGAGGTTGTAGAGAATTGATACCACATTTTTTTTCCGTAAATGTTTGGAAGAATTCACCAGTAAAACTGTTCGGGCCTGGCATTTTCTGTTTTAAAAAGTTAATAACTATCAATTCAATTTTTTAATAGATATAGATCTATTCAGATTATTGATTCGGTTTCTTTAATAGTTACAGGTTTGTTCAAGTTGTTCATAGTATTCCTTTGTTGTACTTTTAATGTACTTGGGATAAGTAATGATGACCCCTCTTCCATTTGTTACGTTAGTAATTTGTGCCTTCTCTCCTTTTCTTCTTCTTCTTTTTTTATTTGAGACAGAATCTCACTCTGTCACCCAGGCTGGAATGCAGTGGTACGATCTTGGCTCACTGCTACCTCAACCTGCTGGGTTCAAGCGATTCTCCTGCCTCAGCTTTCCAAGTAGCTGGGATTACAGGCATATGCCACCATGCTTAGCTAATTTTTGTATTTCTTAGTAGAGGTGGAGATTTCACTATGTTGGCCAGGGTCATCTTGAACTTCTTGATTAGTCTGGCTAGAGGTTTAACAGTTTCATTTATATTTTCAGCGAGCCAGCTTTTTTTTTTTTTTTTCTATTTTCCTGTTTTTAATTTCATTGATTTTGACTGTAATTCTTTTTTTTTTCTTCTGTTTACTTTAGGTGTTATTCTTTTTGATGATCGGTTGTCTCACATTTGGCCAGTGAGAATCTCTTGAGGTGGCTGCTGTGTCCATTTTGATCTGACCTGGTTGTTCGTTGAGTGCTTCCTTGCTTTCTGGCAGGATAAAATGTCTTTCAGCCTGTACTTATCTTGCCTTCACCTGGGACACTCCATTTCTTTAGGAAGTTGGCTTCAGTCTTAATTTTATGTGATTGCTCATTTCTTCCATCTAAACTTTAAACAGATTTGACACATTGAGATCAGCATTTTTGCCGTTTTTTGGTAGTCAACAAGAGCAACTGAGGTGTCCTGTTGATGCTAGTATTTAACGTGTCTTAAAACTTGTCTTAAAGACAGAACATTTTCCTATTCAATTTATATAAGCAAAAAGACACTTTATCTGTGTCCACCCAAACTCTTCTGTGGCATCTCTGAAAGTCATTTATACTTTACCAGTTTGTACTTTTGCTAAGGGATAGTTGAAAACCACACCTTTTTAAGAAGTTCAGAAATTGAGGATGCAGTATTCTGGATTATCTAATTTGATTTTTCTGCATCTCTACAATTGTTTCTTTATTTAATAAAGTGTTTGAACTTTAGCTTCAGCGTTTTTCTTTTACTTTTAACAGATATTATGTGCCAATACTTTACAAATAGTAACTCATTTAATTATTTAACCTTGCTGGTAGATATGGTTATTCTCCTCTCTCCCTCATAGATGGGAAAACTCAGGCAAGATGAAGTTAAGTAACTTGTTGTGCGGGGTCATACATGAGTGGCAGAGTCAGAGTCTGAATCCAGATAGTCGGCTCCAGATGCCAAACTCCTAGCCACTGCTTTGTGCTGCCCCTCTTTCCTCTGCCAGTTAAGTAGAAAAAGTTGTTTGTGATTCTGCATTTTGCTGTCCCCTTCTCTTGTTAATTATAGTATAATGGGTGTCACTCTTATTACCATAAGCCTTAGTATGGTATTGCAAGCACCAGTTAAGCAATAACGTTTTGAGATCCCTAATTGAAAGAATTTAGAGCGGTGTGCTGCTTTGAGTTAGCTGTCCCTTTGCCGCAAGTCTGTTTTTCCATGAGACAACATTATCATGAATAGTGATAATGTGTGAAAAGATGAGGCCTCCTTTTTTAAAAAAATAATGTTAAATTCATTTAGAGTATGAATTTTAAAGTAGTGTAGTCAGTGATGATATAAGATCAAAGAATAATAAGTGAAAACACTTCATAAGGCACAGAGCTAAATGTGTGTAACTATTTTATTGGTGTACAAAGTTACTGCTAGAACTGTAGAGGAAGAATCATTATTTTATGGAAAGAACATATGTTACTGGAAATCCTATACTCTTAGATCAGAATTCTAAATTCCAGTTCTTTGATGTGTTAACATAGGGTCCATTGCATCCTATTTCCTGGTTTATTTTTATCCTTGCTCTGCTTCTTCGTAATTCTAATTAACTAAAACCTTCTGGTTCCCCAAGGTCAGGGCATACTCTTTTTGAAAATAGTATTAACTAGTGCTGATGAGAGGAAGAGAGCAACAGGAAGCATTAAAAATTTTTTTTTTGAACTAACAGCAAATATAAAATATTGAGGAAAAAGGTAAAGATTAAAAGTATCTATAATCTGGCTAGTAATATTTTGGTGTATTTCTTTTTATGTATTTTGTGCACATGGGATAGAGATTTATATACATGGGTACACGCTTACGTGTACAATTTGTAAGGATCCAAAAATCATATTAGCTTACATTAATTGAGGACTAGAGTACTGATAACTGCTTTTATTTGATTAAAGTCTAGGAAATAGATTTTGTTTAAAAGAAATGTATTCTTAACAGAGAAATAATTTTTATAAAATAAGAGATTTGCAACATTGTTTTTTTCGTGTAAGTATGCTAAGACTACCATCTCTTTAACAGAAAGGAGTTTTAAACTTTAACTTAATAGGAAGATGTTTCAGGGATTTCATGAAGTCAAGAATGTTTTCATATAATACTGGAAGTGTTACTTGCCTTTTTCATGTCTGTTCTCAAGAGTTTTTCTGAGGCCATGTGACTTGCCCTGTCATGTGGCCACAGATCATATAGAAGCAAATGAGAGAACCCAGCTGTCTGAAATTAAGCCAGACAATAAAGGGATTTGCAGAAATGTAAAACAATGTGTGAGAAACACATTCACCCATCCAAACCCATTGAATGGACTCAGAGACACGAAAAACAGTGGAAGTGAGACTTTTAATGGCAGTCTTGCAAGATCAGGTGTCTGGTAGGCAGGCACACCCAGGGCAGGTACAGCAGGTAATTTATCTCCTAGCATGCAAGTCCCTTCCCCAGTTCCTCATTGGTCGAGTACTATGGAGTTACGATCTTCCCGGACGTTGTGTAAGTTTCATTATCCCCCTTAAAAGGTTATACCCCAGTACCCTTCCCTGTTAAGTTTCGATTTCCCAATAGCAAAACTTTCTTCCCTTTTATGGACTGACCCCTCCTCTACATTCTGATCGCTTATCATGACTTTATAGATGTATGAGCCATGCGATTTGTCACATCTGCAGGCTGACTGCCAGTATTTAGATTTGGTTCTTGCCTAGAATGTCTGGATTGTCAATGGTGATGAGTATAGGATTACATTCTAAATTGTGGCAGTTATTTGGTAGGGAGCCCTTGGACAGATGTAGTTTATTCTTCAAGGGTCTCCAGCTCAGAGTTACCCAACCCATGTTTACTGTCCAACCCTGAAGTTGGGTAGTCCACCATACATCATCCCAGCTAGGTGGGGCAGGGTGATGCTCTACTATAACCTGTATCTGGTTCAGGGCAAAGATATTTATCTGCCTGTGAGAGCTATCCCTGATTTTCCAAATTCCCACAAGGTTAGACATGGCAGGCATCAAATCTTATAGTCTGGGGTGCTACCGTCTTGGTTACACTAATTACCAACCTGATTGGATAGGGAAGAGTCCCCTGCCAGTTTCCATTTTGACCTTCTGCTCTTCGTATAGTAGCTCATCTCAGCCGTATTAACTTCAAGAAATGGGGCCAACCCATGTTTTCTTTTAAGATTTTTCTCAGAGTTAACTTTAAGGGTTCCTTAGTGCACTTTCCACTGGTCTTTTCCCCTCCCTTCTGGGGTCTCTTTTACCAATCCCTTGACTCAAGGATAGTGAATCCACCCCTGTTCAGCTGTTTGCATGGCTGGCTCAGTGGTAAGGAGCACTTGATAGGGACCTTCCCAGCTTGGGTGGAGCTTGTCTTCTTTCCAAGTCTTAATCAGCACCAAGTTGCTAGGCTGAAAGTGGTGAACCGTGGACTCAAGAGGCAGCATTTAAGTCAGAAGTCCTCCTAACCTAAGGAATGACAGGGTGGAAGATATGGCCAGTATATAATTTCTTAAGCATTGATCATTGGTTTCCATAGTAGGGAGATCTGTAGCTCTGTCCAAATATGGGAGCCTCTATAATAACTTGTAGGGGGACAATCCCAAGTATTTTCTTGGGACTGTCATAATCCTAAGGAGTACTGTTGGGAGACATGTGGACCAGGTCTCTTAGTTTGGTGATTATGCTTTTTGAGAGTTTGATTCATTCTTCCTACCTTTCCAGAGGAAGGGGATGCCAAGGGGTTTGATAATCCCATCTAATTTGTAAACCTTCCATAATTCCCCTTAACACCCTTGAGGTAAAGTGGCTCTCATTGTTTGAATCAATGTTTTCCACCAGGCCAAATCTAGGTACAGTCTGTTCTAATATTATTTTCACCACATTACTGGTCGTGACTGTTGGAAGGAGAAAGACTTCCACCCAGCTGGAAAAGTGACCTAGGATCACCAGTAAATACGTTAGTCTTCCTCCTTTGGCCATTTCTGTGAAATCTACTTGAATGCTTTGAAATGATCTTACTCTGGGAGGTCTTCCTCCTGTAGCCTGTCTTCTGATCACCTTTTTGTTTATCCTTTGACAAGTTACACAACTTCCACACACTTGTTTAGCAGGGATATAAATCCCTGTACACCCATAATTCTGAAGTGTTGCGTCATGCAGAGCCCGGGATCCCCAATTACTCCTTTTTGTAATATAGACATTAGCTTTCTCATCAGGGGTTTACTTATTTCTCTCCTATTGGGAAGTACCCATCTCATCTTCAGTTTGAGTGACCCCTACCCTGTCTAATTCTTCCTTCTCATCTCTGATAAACTGAGGCCTTAATACTACCTTAGATCAGGCTAAGTAGTCTAATTTCTTCCTCCAGGGAGGCTTGCTTAGCAGCTTCAGCTGCAAACCTGTTTCCTACAGCTTCTATAGTGTTCCCTTTCTGATGACCATTTACATGAACTATGGCTACCTCTGCTGGAAGCAAGAGGCTTTCTAAAACCTGTTTGGCCAGTTCCCCATGTACCAATTATTTTCCCCTGCTATTTATTAGGCCCCACTCCGTCCAGATTTTTCCGAGAGTGTGTACCACCTCATAGGCATACTTAAAATCAGTGTATATAGTGCCATTTTGGCCTCCAAGGAGTCTTAGGGCCTGGTTAAGAGCATATAATTCACAGGTTTGGGCTAACCAGCCATTAGGTAGTCTTCCTTTCTCACATAAGGAGTGTTTATTTCCGTCAATGACAGCATAACCATTATGTCCCTTGCCATCTGTCACTGGAGGCAGCCCATCCACAAACAGCCTTATCCCATCATGTAGTGGAGCTTCCCTAACATCTGGTCTAACTTTGGTTTGGTATTCTGTGATATCTAAGCAGTTAGGATCTGATGTCTCTTTGTTCTCCTCTCCTTTCCATAGGAAACTGGCTGTATTCAGGCAAGTATTTGTTGTTACGACCAAGTCATCTTTTTCTAGTAATATGGCCTCATATTTTAGAATCCGAGAATCAGTTGACCATCTTCCAGCTTTTTGATTTAACATATTCCTGACTAGATGTGGGGTGCTATTAGGGCCCCACCAAAGGTTAGCTTTCTAGTCTCCTCTACCAGCAGGTCTGTGGCAGCTATTGTTTGCACACATTTGGGCTATCCTTGAGAGACAGGATCGAGAAGCTTGGAGACAAAAGCAACAGGTTGCCTCTTCCCACCCCATGTTTGAGTAAGCACCCCAAGGGCCATGCCCTGGTCTACTGTTACAAACAGATGGAATGGGTTCTCTAAAGATGGGAGGGCCAGGGCTGTAATGAGGGCCTGATTTAGCTCTTTCACTGCCTAAATTTCTTCTGAGGACCACTGCAAGGGATCGGGGGTTCCTCTTCTAGTAACTTGATTGGCCAGATGCACCAGGGAAAGAAGAAGGGGTGGAGCCACGAGGCAGAGCCAGTCCTCCTGCTTGGGGCCTGGGCCTAGGAAAGCTAACAAGGGGCAGGAACAGAGAGTCCCAGGCTGTGGATGTCTCTGGGAGGGAACGTTGGGTCAGCAACAGCCAGAGGAGCTCCTAAGGCCAAACAGTAACTGTGGCCTCCATACCTTTGGGCGTCTTATGGTTGCCAATGTGCTGCAAGTCACGGCTCCCGAATCCGGTTGTGCAAGCTCCAAAGCAGTGGAGCCTGGCATTACTGCCATCTCTACGTCGTGGATCTCAGAGCTGCTGGATGGCTCCGCCAACCACCCCCTGAGCTGGCCCCACTTGGGGCTGGCATTGGTGGACAGCATGTTCCGGGCACCTCTGCTCCTCTCTGCTGGGGCCTGCGCCTTTCCTAGCTGCTGACTCATACATGTCAGAGCTGCAGGACGACTCCACAGACGCCCTGCACCAGCCCTGCCTGGAGCTGGCTTTGGTGCACATGCGACAGGTCATTGTGGTTCCCATGGGCCACCTCTCCTCTTTTTGGGCAGCTTGGGCCTTCGCTCGTCCCCACGTCTGCAGAACTGAGCACCTGCCGCCTCTCCCCAGGAAAGGTTACCAAATGCGACCAACTTAAGGCACCCACTGAAGGCACTAACTGAAGGCTACCAACTGAAGGCCAGTTGCCCTGCCAACCAGATTGCGTCCTGCTTAGGAGGAACCAGTCAGGCCTTGAGTTCCCTCCAGGTGCTGCCCTTCCATTTGTGATGTGGGAATCCAGGCACTGGCTCACAAGGCCCCCCACCTCCCCAGCGACCCCGCCCCACCTTTCATTTTTGGTAGCTAATAGCAACTTTCAGGTTTCCTCACTATGAATTATGAATATGAATTATGCTGAAATTACTGTATCCTAATGTACTTCATGCACTATCTGACATTCAAAGACCCCTACCTTTGAGTTTTTTGGAAACTAGAAAAGACAAATTTCTGCAGGTGCTTTCAGAAAATAACATTGCCGTGAACTAAGATTACTCTGTGATGTCAAGTCATATTTCATGTACAATACATTCATATTTCATAATTTAAAATGCACATATTCAGTGGACTTGAAGCCAAACATTTGAATATGTGCATTTTGAATTATGAATAGAAAGTTCATATGGGGAATTGGGGTTCCTCTTCTAATAACTTGAGATACACAGAATCTTTGTCGTTTGAGCATATGAGTTAATCCATAACCTACACTAGCCAGTTAAACCTAAAAATTTTCGGAGTTCTTTCTTTGACTTAGGCAAAAGCAGACCCACTCACTATTCCCGATATTCTCTCTGGGTTTATTCTCCACTCTCCTTCACTAATCAGGTGTCCTAAACGTTTTAACTTCTTTTTCCACAAACTGCAATTGTTCTTAGAGACTTGCAATCCCCTTTCTCCTAGGAAATTAAGCAAGCTTGTTGTGATTTCTGATACCTTGGCCCTACTCTCCCCAGAAAGTAAAAGATCATCTACGTATTGTAACAGCTGGATTCCCCTGGAAGGTTGGAATTCTTCCAGGACTTTTTCTAAGATTTGACTAAGTAAGTTTGGGGCTTCCTTGAAACGTTGTGGCAGCACAGTCCAGCGGTACTGTTGCTTTCTCCCAGTTATAGGATTTTCCCATTCAAAGGGAAAGAGATCCCTAAACCTAAAGTGTAGGGGACATGCCCAGAATGCAGCTTTTAAATCCACCACACTGAACTACTTACATTCATAGTATCTTACTAAGGAAGGTGTAGGCGTTAGGCACCATAGGGTAGTGGGTCTGGACAATTCGATTTATAGCCCTTAGATCTTACACCAATCTGTACGACCCATCAGGATTTTTGACTGGGAGAATTGAAGTATTGTGACATACAGGGTTCTAATAGCCCATTTTTAATCAATCGCTCTATTACCAGTTGGAGACCTTTTCTCCCTTCAGTAGAAATGGAATATTGTTATCTGCAAACGACTTTCCCTGGTTGTTTTAGTTCAGTCTGTAAGAGTGTGATTTTTAACCCTCCCCTGTTGCCTTCCCTAGCCCACACAAGGGGATTAATTTTTCTATCCTCCTCCTCTGTTGGGGGGCCCGTCGTTACTTTCAATTATCCTTCCTCTATTCCTAATCCTAAACCCAATCTCACAATCAGGTCTTGACCCAGGAAGTTAGTTCCTGCTTCAGGAACATATAAGAGTGACCCCTCAATTTGTTCTGGTCCCAATCTAATTAACATTTTATTGAAATCCCTCCCCTTTTACCCCGATATTGTCAATTTTTCCTTAGAGAGTTCTGTACCTCTTGGTTGGTGAATATAATGGAGGAGCGAACCACCCCAGTATCAACCAAAAATGTTACTTCTCCCTTGGGTCCCACCTTCAAATTTATCAAGGGTTCTTGTGGGACCTTCTCAGAAGGATCCCCTGACCCCCCAGTCTTCATCAGCAGCCATGATGGGGATCACCTTTCTTCCATTCAAGACATTCTCTCTTAAAATACTCTTGCTTTCCTCACTTGTAACATCCACTCATAGTCTTAGGAGCTTTTCCCTGCATTTCCTTTTTTTGTCTGTGTCGAAATCTATCATTCCCTTGTCTCCTTTGAGGGGATCTTGATCTAACCTTTTTCTGACTACCTCTTCCCTAGTAGAAACCATGTTTTTTGCTTTTGTTTCTGCTTCTCTTCCTCTCTCCTTACAAAAAGACTTTCTGAGCTTCCCTCAGTAATTCCTCCATTGGTTTGTTATTCCATGCATCAATCTTTAGTAATTTTCTTTGTCATGTCAGGCCAGCTCTTAGTTAAAAAGTTACCCTTCAAAAGGCCTTGCCCTACTGGGTTCTCCTGATCTAATCCGGATTGTTTTCTCATCTGATCTCTGAAGGAATACAGAAGGAGTTTCCTCTTTTTAATCTTTGAATCTCGAATGCCTTTGAGACATTTTGTGTCCTAGTAGTGGACTCTTTTATCCTTTTAATTATTAGTTCCCTGAGGTCCTGCATTTGGGCCTGGTCCCTGGGATCATTATTATCCCATTTGGGATCTACATTTGGAAATTTTTGTTTGGCTGGCAAGACTCCTTGCCTGAGAGGGTGTTACCTCTCCTAGATGGTCATGGCCAGTCTCCTGGTCATTCCCCTTTCTTCTCCTGTGAACAGAGTATTCATGATGGACATCATTTCAGCCCAAATGTAAAAGCTGGGTCCTAGGAATTGGTCCAGCTGGTCTGCTAAACCAAGGTGATCTTTTAGGAGTGGTTTCATTTCTTTCTTGAAATTCCTAACTTCAGTACTTGTAAGAGGAGCATTTATAAAGCCAGTCTCTCCCTGTCCCATGGGAACTTCCCTAAGAGGGAACATGCTAGATGCCTGCTGTGTGGAAGGGATAGGGAAAATAGCCCTCTTACACTGTTCTAATTCTTAAATTTGGATAAGGATTTAAAGGAGCAGTTGGTTCAGCTCCCCCATGGTCTCCAGATCTCTCTTCCTCTAACTCTCCTGCTGCCCCTTGATCTTCCTGTCCCCTATTTTGTAAGATGTATGGAGGGGATGAGCATGATAGGGGGTCCCAAGGCTTTTCCCTGGGCAAGGGCTTTTTATTAAACTGTTCTTTTTCTTTGAGGGGGAACATGGGGACTAATTCCTTGATCTGGCGGAGAGCAACCTATCTCTTCTTGTGAGGATGGTGTTTTATTGTTCACATAGAGAATTAAAGCTTGGCACACCTATTCCTCATCTGAGCTAAACTTAGGCCAGAAGACCAAAGGCTTACAAATGGGGTCTTTGGGCCAGATAAAACAGTAATACTTTATCATCTTTGCTTTTCCTTGTCTCTGTTTCAAGGGTTGTCACTCCAAACCTGCAGCATTCTCCCCAAGGGACTATCCAGAGGAATGTCAGAGGGGTTCTCTTTGGCTCCCTCTTTCCTTTGTCCCCTAGGCCTAGAATTTCTGTTTCTCATTTTCAGTCAGTCTTTGTGTTTGAGCTTTTCCCTGTGTACTCAACTCCCCAACTGGAGGTTTCTTGCACACCCCCAAGAATCGCTTTGTCCGCCTCCAGCCGTTTCCCTTGCAGGAGAACGAAACTGCGGATTGGACTCTGCATTTGCCTTGTATCTAGGATACGTCTCAGTCACACACACTCGACCTCCGAAAATGCCCAACCACCAAGGCAGTACTTATAGTCCATTTTTCCTACCTTGGCTTGCACATGAGGTTGCCTGGTTGCCACGGTGCCTGCTTTTCTCCCTGTGTCACCTCCACTGCCTCCTGAATAACAGGCTCAGGTTTGTCTATGGCCTTTGCGAGGAGCCAGGACACTCAGACATAGCGGACCCCCTAAATCGGGTGAGATGCATCTCCCTTTTCGGCTGGAGTCCCCACTCCACTCAGGCATAAAGTTCCCAGACGGGCCCCCAAGTTTGTAAGAGAAACATTCACCCGACCAAACCCAAAGAATGGACTCGGAGACATGAAGAACAGCGCAAGTAAGACTTTTAATGACGATCTTGCAAGATCAGGTGTCTGGTAGGCACGCACACCCAGGGCAGTTACAGCAGGTAATTTATCTCTTGGCATGCAAGTCCCTCCCCCAGTTCCTCATTGGTCAAGTACTTTGGGGTTACAATGTTCCCAGACGTTGCCTAAGTTCATTATCCCCCTTATAAGGTTATACCCTAGTCCCCTTCCCCACTTAAGTTTTGATTTTCCAGTATCATACTTTGTTCATTTTCAAGAAAATGTCTTCCGCATACCCTAGTCTAAATAACATAGTTTGTGTGCCATTCTTTCAAGTAAAAATTGTGTTCTATAAAAACGTGTCTCACAAGTGCTTTTCCTGCAGCGGCCCCGTACTTCAGTATATAGGAACAGTGCTTATGTATACTTCCCATTTCATCATACAGATAATGTGGATATTCCTCTTTCATATATACTACACCAAAATTTAACAAGGTAACTGCAGGGAGAATCTGAAACTATATGAATAAATTTTTCATATTCTATTCTATTAAAATTCATTGGTCTCTCTTGCATTTTAAATGAGTATTTTGCCCATGTATGAATTTGAAACATCATGTATTAGTCATTTGGAAAATACTGATTTAGTGAGGCCTGCAGATATTTTAAATGTGTTTCTTTATACCGCCGTTGTCATAATGTGGTTTGAGGACTAACAGGGCTAGCAGAAAACTCCATCTGTATGAGGTATTTGAGGATCAAGATTTATGTAATTAGAATTTTTGGAAATAAATCAGTAAAATTGTTAAATTTCTAGCCTGACTGATGAGTATTAAAATAAAAGAACCACAGATTATCAGTATGTGGAGTGAAAGACATCACAACGTATCTGGCAGATACTAAAAGAATAAAGGAATATTATAAACACTCAAAAGCTAATAATTAAACAGTATAGATGAAATGGAACATTCTTTAAAAAAATATGCATTTCCCAGATTTACACAAGAAAACAACTATGTATTTATTAAGGAAATTAAATTTGCAGTAAAAAACTTCCTCACAGGCCCTATGATACCATGAGGGAATAATTTGATGTGGCTCCTACTTCTAAAAGCAGCGATTCTCAAACTTTTTAAAAGTTTTGGGATGACTGTGTTCTTAAAAATTACTGAAGATCTCAAGGTGCTTTAATAGGCTATAGCTATTGAAATTTAAAACTAAGAACTCTAAAAAATATTTATTCATCAGTTCATCTACAAAGTAATAACCCAGTTAAAGTTAACATAAATAATATTTTATGAAAAATAACTTTTTCAAAAGAAAAAATAATATAACCTATTGTGATAACCCTGTGAGTTGCTTAGTCCCTGGAAAACTGCTGTACACATGTAAGAGAATGCCAGTGAAAAAGGCAAAAGATAGGCATTTCTGGAATGGAACTTTCATTTCTCAGCACTTTATAGGTTTTTTAAAGAGAAGGCGTTGCTATTGTTGTATCAGATAATACAGATATTAAACCAACAACAGTAACAAAAGACAAAGAAGGGCATTATACAATGACAAAGGATTCAGTTCAACAAGATTTATATCTCCTAGGTATATATGCCATGCCCAGTGTTGTAGCACCCACATTTAACAAATACTACTAGACTTAAGAAAAGGAGACAGCCACATAATAATAGTGGAGGACTGCAACACCCCACTGACAGCACTGGACAGATCACCGCAGAAAACTAACATTCGCGACTTAACGTTTTGACCAAGTGGACCTAACATACATGTACAGAATACCCTACCCAACAACCACAGAATACACATTTTACTCATCTGTGCATGTTCTAAAAATGACCACATGCTCAGTCATAAAGCAAGTCTCAATAAGTTCAAAAAAGTAGAAATCATATCAAGCATCTGTTTGGACCACAGCTGAGTAAAATTAGAAATCAGTACCCAGAATAACTCTGAAAACCACATAAGTACATGGAAATGAAACAATTTGCTCCTGAATGACTTTTGGCTAAAGAACAAAATTAAGGCAGAAATACAGGTTTTTTTTGGAACAAATGAAAATAGAAACAATATATGAAAACCTGTAGGATATACCAAAAGTAGAGTTAAGAGGAAAATTTTAGTGCTAAATTCCTACATCAAAAGAAAGATTTCAAATTAACAACCTAACATTGTCCCTAAAGGAACTAGCAAAATAAGAACAAACCAACCTGAAAGCTAGCAGAATAAAAGAAATAACAAAGATTAGTGCAGAACTAAACAGAATTGAGACCAAAAAATTACACAAAGAATCAACAAAACGGAAAGTTCTGTTTATCCTTCTAAAGGGTAAACAAAATGGATAGACTGCTAGCTAGATGAACCAAGAAAAGAGAGAAGATTCAAGTAAGCACAGAAATGGCAAAGATGTCATTACAGTTGATACCGCAGAAATACAAAAGATCCTTAGAGACTACTGTGGACATCTTTATGTGCACAAACTAGAAAATTTAGAGGAAATAGATAAACATCTGGAAACACATGACCTTCCAAAAGTGAACCAGGAAGAAATCAAAATCCTGAACAGACCAATAACGAGTTGTAACATTGAATACATAATAAAATCTACCGATCACAAAAAGCCTTGCACCAAAAGGATTCATAGCCAAATTTTACTAGGTATTAATAGAAGAGCTGGTACCAATCTTACTGAAACTGTTCCAAAAAAAATGTAAGGAGGAGAGATATCTTCCCCAACTCATTCTGTGAAACCGGTATCATCCCAATATCAAAATCTGGCAAGGACTCAACAACAAAAAAGAAAAACAGAAATGTAGGCCTGTATCCCTGATGAAGATAGAGGCAAAAATCCTCAACAAAATACTAGCAGACTGAATCCAGCAGCACATCAAAAAGATAATTCACCATGATCAGGTAAGTTTTTTCCTAGATTCAAGGATGGTTCAGAATATACAAATAAATAAATGTGATTCACTACATAAACAACTGAAAAACAAAAACCATATTCTCTCAATAGATGCAGAAAAAGCATGCAATAAAATCCAGCATCTCTCCATGATAAAACCTCAACAACCTAGGCATCAGAGGAATATACCTCAAAATAGTAAGAGTCATTTATGACATACCCACAGCCAACATCATACTGAATGAGCAAAAGTTGAAAGCATTTCCCCTAAGAACCAGAACAAGACAAGGATGTCCACTCTCACCATTCCTGTTCAACATAGTACTAGAAGTTCTAGCCAGAGCAATCAGACAAGAGACAGAAATAAAAGATGTCCAAATAGGCAAAGAGGAAGTCAAATTATCTGCTTGTTGATGACATGATCTTGTACCTTAAAAAACCCCAAAAGATTCCCCCAAAAACTCCTGGACCCGATAAACAACTCCAGTAAAGTTTCAGGACACAAAATAAATGTACAAAAATCACAGGCATTTCTGTACACCAATAACATTCAAGCTGAGAGCCAAATCAAGAACTAATTTTATTTACAGTAGACACACACACATGATATCTAGAATTACATTTAACCAGAAAAGGGAAAGATCTCTACAAAGAGAACTGTAAAACACTGATGAAAGAATTCATGGATGACACAAACAAATGGAAAAACATCCCATGCTTATGGATTGAAAGAATCAACATTGTTAAATGACCATACTGCCCAAAACAATCTATAGCTTCAGTATAATTCCTATCAGATTACCGATGTGATTTTTTTCACGGAATTAGAAAAGACAATTCTAATAGTCATGTGGAACCACAAAAGAGCCTAATAGGTAGAGCAATCCTAAGCAAAAGGAGCAAAGCCAGAGGCATCATATTACCCAACTTCAGACTGTACTACAAGGCTATTGTGACCAAAATAGCGTGGAATTGGTACAAAGATAGACACATACATCAATGGAACAAAATAGAGAACCCAGAAATAAAGCCACACACCTGCTGTGAACTGATCATCAACTGAATCAACAAAAATGAACAATAGAGAAAGGACACCCTGTTCAATAAATAGTGCTGGGAAAACTGGTTAGCCATATGTAGAAGAATGAAAATGGACTCCTACCTCTCACTATATACGAAAGTTAACTCAAGATGAATTAAAGACTTAAGACCTGCAACTATAAAAATTTTAGAAGAAAACCTAGGAAAATGTCTTTTGGACATTTAAAGAATTTATGGCTAAGATCCCAAAAGCAAATGCAACAAAAACAAAAGTAGACAAGTGGGATTTCATTACAGCGCTTCTGCACAGCAAAAGAAACAAACAGGGTAAACAGCCTACAGAATGGAAGAAAGTATTTGCAAACTTATATCCAGTAAAGGACTGATGTCCATAATAAATAAGGAACTTGAATCATTGAGAAAAAGTAACTCCATTAAAAAGTGGGCGAAGGACACGGACAGACCTTCTCAAAAGAAGACATACAAGTGGCGAAAAAAGGTGAAATAATGTGCAACATCACTAATCATCAGAGAAATGAAATTAAAACCACAGCAAGATACCATCTCATAGCAGTTAGATGGCTGTTATTAAAAAGTAATAAAATAAGACATGTTAGTGCGGATGCAGAGAAAGGGGAATGCTTACATGCTGTTGGTGGGAATGTAAATTAGTACAACCCCTATGGAAAACATTGTGGAGATTTCTCAAAGAATTAAAAACAGAACTACCATTCAACCTAGCAATCTCATTACTGGGTATCTACCCAAAGGAAGAGAAATGGTTTTATCATAAAGACACCTGTGCTTGCATGTTTATTGCATGCAGCGCTGTTCACAGTAGCAGAGGCACAGAATCAAGAGTTCATCAACAGTGGATTAGATAAAAGAAAATGTGGTACATATGCACCATAGATACTACAGAGCCGTAATCAAGAATGAAATAATGTCCTTTGCAGCAACATGGATGCAGCTGGAGGCCATTATCCTAAGTGAATTAATGCAGAAACAGAAAAATACCATATGTTCTCACTTATAAATGGGAGCTAAACAGTGGGTACACATGGACATAAAGATGGAAACAGTAGACACTAGTAACTCCAAAAGGAGGCTGAGGGGGTAGGGTTGAAAACCTACCTCCTGGATACTATGTTAACTGTTTGTGTGATGAGTTCCCCAGAAGCTCAGACCCCAGAATTATGCAATATACCCATGTAACAAACCTGCATATGTGCCCCCGAATCTATACTTAAATATACTCATAATTCTCTATTAAATATGATTTTTGCTATGAAACAAAGTTTTAGTTTTCTTATCTCTGACTTGTGTAGTTTCAGATGAAAAGTCTATGGTAATTCTTAGTGTTTCTTTTTTTTTCTTTTTTTTTTTTTTTCATTTTATTTTTTTTTATTATACTTTAAGTTCTAGGGTACATGTGCATAACGT
>NW_012116333.1:1695088-1700666 GCF_000951035.1 Colobus angolensis palliatus
TCCCGGGAGGCAGAGCTTGCAGTGAGCCGAGATCACGCCACTGCACTCCAGCCTGGGCGACAGAGCAAGATTCCGTCTCAAAAAAAAAAAAAAAAAACAAAAAACCAAAAAAACACACAGGAATTTTAGATAAGATTGTGATGTGATTTTGCATATCTCGCATTCTGTCTTCCTCTTTGTCCACCGAAATCCAGGTAGAGTCAGTAAACAAAATGTAAGTAGATGCTTTCTAAAAGAAAATCATCTAAAACAAAGTGATACGGAAGGGTTAAAAGTTTTTTTTTTAAATCCATGAATGCTTAAAGAAGATTGTGAAATTGCAAAAGAAACCAAGAATTGTAATAATATAAGATGCGGCAGAATTCAAGGCAGAAAACATTAAACAGAAAGGATCATTTTTTAATAGATCATAGTGGGAGATTTTAACCATTGTCTCTGAGAGTAAAGTATCGGAAAATAAGCAAGACCATAGGAAATACTAAGAGATCTAGATAAACTTGTCAGGAACTTCCAGTTTCATTGCTTGACCCAATACTTCTGTGAATTACTCACTTTATTTCTTTATTGTTAACCCTCTCTCTTAACTACTGGGTACCTTCTCAATTTGGTTAATGAGTCAGTTGGAATACAGTTCTTGGGTTCTTCGACATTTTCTGGTAGAAAGTGAATCCTAAGTATTTTGTGAAATAAATTTCAAGGTTCTTGTAGAGTCATAAAGAGGCAAATGAATGAAATGAATTAGGCACATTTCTTTTGAGTCCAAGATCTAATTCTTTTCACACACAGTCCCCTTTGCCTATCAAGCCTAACCATGAAGAAAATGATACATAAATTTCTAAATGAAGTGGTACAGATTTCTGCTTCCAAAATGGGGCAGATATACATTTCCATACTTTTCCCTATTATTCTTGCTAAGTGGAGCTAAAATCCCTGGACATTACATTTAACATAAGAAAACAGAAACGTAAGAAAACTGAAACATAAGAAAACAGAAAAATGGAGAGAACTGGGTGGATCCCCTCAGGACCCACATAATATCACAGTAAAAATCCTGAGTTTTTTTATTACCTCACGTATTTCAGAATGGGTGCAGAAAAGCTGGCAATCCAGAAATGTTGGACACAGACAAAAGCCCCAGGAAAAAAATGATCCTATTTAGCTGTGGACCAGGAAAGGGGTAGCTTAGACAGAAAATAACCACTCCACTCCAGCCAAAGAACATAGAAAAGTCACCCTGATTAGCAAAGACCAAGCGAGGACCTAGACTTTCACAGTGTTTAGGCTGTAACAAGACAACTCCTCACTCCATAGTGGCAGCGGAGCCAATATGGGAAGCAGTAACCATAGGCAGGGAGCCTGAATTCCCACCTTTGCTTAATATGATAATTATTATTATCTTAATAATTCTTCCCTTAGCACCCAAGTTCTTTGGTATACAAAAGCCTAGTGAGGAACCTGCACTTCCACCCCCTACTAGGCAGTTTTTCCACCAGAGCAATGTCAAAGGAAGCTTACTATAATGGAATATTTAAATTAGATCCAGTCACCTAATGTAATAACCCAAATATCCAGGTTTCAGTGAAAAAGAATCTCTCATACCAAGAACCAGAAAAGTGTCAGCTCGAATTAGAAAAGACAATTAATACATGCTGACACTGAGATAACACAGATATTAGAATTATCTGACAATAATTTTTTTATTATTGTACTTTAAGTTTTGGGATACATGTGCAGAATGTGCAGGTTTGTTACATAGATATACATGTGGCATGGTGGTTTGCTTCTCCCATCATCCCATCATCTACGTTAGGTATGTCTCCTAATGCTATCTCTGCCCTAGCTCCCCACCCCTCAATAGGCCCCAGTGTGTGATGTTCCCTTCCCTGTGTCCATGTGTCCTCACTGTTCAACTCCCACATATGAGTGAGAACATGTGGTGTTTGGTTTCTATTCCTGTGTTAGTTTGCTGAGAATGTTGGTTTCCAGTTTCATCCATGTCCCTGCAAAGGACATAAACTCATCCTTTTTGATGGCTGCCTAGTATTCCATGGTATATATGTGCCACTTTTTATTTATCCGGTGTATTATTGATGGGCATTTGGGTTGGTTCCCAGTCTTTGCTGTTGTGAACAGTGCTGCAGTAAACGTACATGTGCATGTGTCTTTATAGTGGAATGATTTATGATTCTTTGGGTATATACCCAGTAATGGGATTGCTGGGTCAAATGGTGTTTCTGGTTCTAGATCCTTGAGGAATCATCAGCTGTCTTCCACAATAGTTGAACTAATTTACACGCCCACCAACAGTGTAAAAGCATTCCTATTTCTCCACATCCTCTCCAGCATCTGTTGTTTCCTGACTTTTTAATGTTCACTATTGTAACTGGCATGAGATGGTATCTCGTGGTTTTGATATGCATTTCTCTAATGACCAGTGATGATTAGCTTTTCTTTGTATGTTTGTTGGCTGCATAAATGTCTTCTTTTGAGAAGTGTCTGTTCATATGTTTCGCCCACTTTTTGATGTTTTTTTCTTGTAAATTTGTTTAAGTTCCTTTTAGATTCTGAATGTTAGTCCTTTGTCAGATTGCAAAATTGCAAAAATTTTGCAAAAATATTCTCCCATTCTGTAGGTTGCCTGTTCACTCTGATCATAGTTTCTTTTGCTGTGCAGAAGCTCTTTGGTTTAATTAGATCCCATTTGTAAATGTTGGTTTTTGTTGCCATTGCTTTTGGTGTTTTAGTCATGAAATTTTGCCCATGCCTGTGTCCTCAATGGTATTGCCTAGGTTTTCTTCTATAGTTTTTATGGCGTTAAGTCTTACATTTATGTCTTTAATCCATCTTGAGTTAATTTTTGTATAAGGTGTAAGGAAGGGGTCCAGTTTCAGTTTTCTGCATATGGCTAGCCAGTTTTCCCAACATCATTTATTAAGTGGGGAATCCTTTCCCCATTGCTTTTGTCGGGTTTGTCAAAGATCAGATGGTTGTAGACATGTGGTGTTATTTCTGAGGCCTCTGTTCTGTTCCATTGGTCTATATATCTGTTTTAGTACCAGTACCATGCTGTTTTGGTTACTGTAGCTTTGTAGTGTAGTTTGAAGTCAGGTAGTGTGAGGCCTTGAGCTTTGTTCGATTTGCTAGGATTGTCTTGGCTATATGGACTCTTTTTTGGGCACGTGCAAAGACACGCATAGGCTCAAAATAAGGGGATGGAGGAATATTTACCAAGCAAATGGAAAGCAAAAAAAAAGCAGGGGTTATGATTCTAGTCTCTGATAAAACAGACTTTAAACCAACAAAGATAAAAGAAGACAGGGGCATTACATAATGGTAAAGGGATCAATGCAACAAGAAGAGCTAACTTTCCTAAATATATATGCACCCAATACAGGAGCACCTAGATTCATAAAGCAAGTTCTTAGAGACCTACAAAGAGACTGATACTCTCACACAATAATAGTGGATGACTTAATACCCCACTGTCAATTTTAGACAGATCAATGAGACAGAAAATTATCAAGGATATCGAGGAGTTGAACTCAGCTCTGGACCAAGTGGACCTAATCGACATCGATAGAACTCTCCACCCCAAATCAACAGAGTATACACTCTTCTCAGCACCACATCACACTTATTCTAAAATTGACCACGTAATTGGAGGTAAAACACTCCTCGGCAAATGCAAAAGAGCGGAAATCATGACAATCTCTCAGACCACAGTGCAGTCAAGTTAGAACTCAGAATTAAGAAACTCACTCAAAACCACACAACTGCATGGAAACGGAATAACTTGTTCCTAAATGACTACTGGGTAAATAACGAAATCAAAGCAGAAATAAAGATGTTCTTTGAAACCAGTGAGAACAAAGACACAATGTACCAGAATCTCTGGGACAGCTAAAGCAGTGTTTAGAGGGAAATTTATAGCACTAAGTGCCCACAGGAGAAAACAGGAAAGATTTAAAATTGACACCCTAACATCACAATTAAAAGAACTAGAGAAACAAGAGCAAACAAGTTCAAAAGCTAGCAGAAGACAAGAAATAACTAAGATCAGAGCAGAACTGAAGGAGATACAGACACGGAAAACCCTCAAAAAATCAATGAATCCAGGAGCTGGTTTTTTGAAAATTTTAACAAAATAGACCACTAGCGAGACTAATAAAGAAGAAAAGAGAAAAGAATCAAATAGACACAATAAAAAGTGGTAAAGGGTATATCACCACTGATCCCACAGAAATACAAAGTACCACCAGAGAAGACTATAAACACCTCTATGCAAATAAACTAGAAAATCTAGAAGAAATGTAGAAATTCCTGGACACACATGCCCTCCCAGGACTAAACCAGGAAAAAGTTGAATCCCTGAATAGACCAATAACAAGTTCTGAAATTGAGGCAGTAATTAATAGCCTGCTAACCAAAAAAAGCCCAAGACCGGACAGATTCACAGCCAAATTCTACCAGAGGTACAAAGAGGAACTGGTACCATTCCTTCTGAAACTACTCCAAACAGTAGAAAAAGAGGGACTCGTCCGTAACTCATTTTATGAGGCGAGCATCATCCTGATACCACAACCTGACATGGCAGAGACACAACAACAACAACGAAATTTCAGGCCAGTCAGTATCCCTGAAGAATGTTGATGTGAAAATCCTCAGTAAAATACTGGCAAACCAAATGTAGCAGCACATCAAAAAGCTTATCCACCATGATCAAGTCTGCTTGATTCCTGGGATGCAAGGCTGGTTCAACATATGCAAATCAATAAACATAATCTATCACATAAACAGAACCACCAACAAAAACCACATGATTATCTCAGTAGATGCAGAAAAGGCCTTTGACAAAATTCAACAGCCCCTCATGCTAAAAACTCTGAATAAACTAAGCACTGATGGAACATATCTCAAAATAGTAAGAGCTGTTTATGACAAACCCACAGCCAATATCATACTGAATGGGCAAAAACTAGAAGCATTCCCTTTGAAAACCGGCACAAAATAAGGATGCCCTCTCTCAGCACTCCTATTCAACATAGTATTGGAAGTTCTGACCAGGGCAGTCAGGCAAGATAAAGAAATAAGGGGTATTCAGGTAGGAAGAGAGGAAGTCAAATTGTCTCTATTTGCAGATGACATGATTGTGTATTTAGAAAACCTCATCATCTCAGCCCAAAATCTCCTTAAGCTGATAAACAACATCAGCAAAGTCTTAGCATACAAAATCAGTATGCATAAGTCACAAGCATTCCTATACACCAGTAATAGACAAACAGAGAGGCAAATCATGAGTGAACTCCCATTCACAATTGGTACAAAGAGAATAAAATACCTAGGAATACATGTTACAAGGGATGTGAAGGACCTCAAGGAGAACTGCCAACCACTGTTCAAGGAAATAAGAGAGGGGACACAGACAAATGGAAAAACATTCTGTGCTCATGGATAGAAGAATCAGTATCATGAAAATGGCCATACTGCCCAAAGTAATCTACAGATTCAATGCTGTCCCCATCAAGCCACCATTGACTTTCTTCACAGAATTAGAAAAAACAACTTTGATTTTTTTTTT
>NW_012116333.1:1700716-1708604 GCF_000951035.1 Colobus angolensis palliatus
TTTTTTGAGACAGATCCTCACTCTGTCACCCAGGCTGGAGTGCAGTGGCATGATCATAGCTCACAGCAATCTCAAGCTCCTGGGCTCGAATGATCCTCCTGCCTCAGCCTCCTGGGGTCTCACTATGGTGCCCAGGCTGGTCTCAAACTCCTGGGCTAAGCGATCCTCCTGCCTTAGCCTCCCAAAGTGTTGGGATTATCTGCATGAGTCATGGCATCTAGCCCTGACAAGAATTTTAAGGGATTCATCAAGACAGTGCTTCAACAAGCAGTTATGAACATGCTTGAAATAATGAAGAAAAAAAAAGGAAATTTTCAACGTAGAGTCTCAGCAAATACATGTATAAGGAAAAACCAATTGGAAACTTTACCACTGAAAAATACAGTAATACAAATAAAATCTTAATGGGTAGACTGTAACAAAGCTGACACACAAAAAGAAGACACAAATCATCAGGAGTGAAATAAGAGATATAGGTTGAGTATCCCTCATCTGAAATGCTTGGGTCCAAAAGTGTTTCAGATTTCAGATTTTTTTCAGATTTTGGAATATTTGTGTTGGTTGAGCATCCCAAATTCAAAAATCCAAAATCTAAAAATGCTCCAGTGAGCATTTGCTTTGAGTGTTTTGTTGGTACTCTTAAAAATTTCAGATTTTGGAGCATTTCAGATTTCAGATGATCAGATTTGGGATGCTCCACCACTCTGGAGCCTGTGGACATGAAAATGATACTATTTTTAAAAATCTACACAAATAAATTTGACAGCTTTGATGAAATTAAGTTTTCAGAAAGTACAGCGTGCTACAAGTCACTCAGTATGGCATAGATAATTTGAATAGTGCTGTAACTTAATTGAACTTTATAATTTTAAAATGAAAATAGGCCCGAATGACTTCAATGGAAAATTCCAACAAAGGCTTAAAGAAGAATTTACACTATTTCTATGTAGTCTCTGCCAGAAAATAAGGGAATAGTTCCTAATTCATTTATGAAATTAATATTATTTTACCAAATATTGCTACCAAATATTGCTACCAAAAGCAAAGACAATACCAAAGAAAAATACCAAAAGAAAAAAAAAAAACCTTCCAATACAGACCAACTCCTTTGTAAGTATAGATGTAAATAATTCTTAACAAAATGTTAATCAGTATAAGCCAACAGTATATAAATAGAATTAAACACCATGGCCAAGTGGACTTTATTTCAGGAATGCAAGATTGATTCAGCATTTGAAAATCTTTCAGTGTAGTCTATCAATGTAACCGTATTAACAGGATCATGAAGAAAATACCATGTCATCAAATGCTATAGAAGCATTTGACAAAATTCAATACCATTTATGATTAAAACTCTTAGAAAACTAGGAATAGAAGGAAACTTCCTCAACTGGATAAAGAACATCTATAGAAAATAAAGAGGATCATACCTGATGAAAGACTGAATGCTTTCCCCTTGTGATTGGAAACAAGGTGACAAGGATGCACACTCTCACAACTCTTACTCAGCAAAATATTGGGAGTGCCAGCAAGCACAGTAAAACAAGTGGGGGGAAAGGCCTGACAATTGGAAAGGGAGAAATGAAACACCTTCCTTTTTGCCTATGACTTGATCATCTGTTTAGAAAATCCTAAGTAATCTACAAAAAATCTGTGGAACTAATAAGTGAATGTAGCAGGATCACAAGATACATTAAAAAACTGAATTTCTCTATGCTAACAATGAACTTGTGAAAACCAAAATTAAAAATGAAATACTATTTGGAATCACTAAAAAAAAAAAAACCAAACAATGAAATACCTAGGTATCAATCTAACAAGACATGCATATGACTTGTTGGATGAAAACTAGTAAATGTTGTTGAAAGAACTCAAAGACCCAAATGAATGGAAAGGCATACCGTGCTCATAGATTGGAAGACTTACCATGTTATAAATGTCTATTTTCCTAAAATAGATACACAAGTTTAACAAAATTTCAGCAGGTTCTTTTTGTAGATATAGACAAAATTATCCTAAGATTTATGTGAAAAGATAGAAGAACTAGAGTAGCTAGTTTTTCATACAATTTTGAAAGAAGATGAGGTGGGAGGAACCACTCTATACTCAATTTCAAGACTTATTTAAAGATAGTATAATTAAGACAGTGCAGTATTGGCAGACAGATAGACACATAGGTCAGTGGAACAGACTAGAAACCCAGAAATAGCTCCACACAAGTAAAACCAATTGATTTTGACAGAGGTACAAAAGAGACTCAGTGAAGGAAAGTGGCCTATCCAAATGGTACTGGCACATTTGGATAGCCATAGGCAACCAAATGAACCTTGACCTAAACCTTGTGCAAAAATTAACCCCAAGTGGATCATAGATCCTAAATGTAAACCCTACAACCATAAAACTTAGAACGTGGGGAAAAAAACTCTCTGGGACATTTGTGATTCATTTGTATCATGGAATCCTACTCAGCAACAAGAAGGGAATGTGATGTATATGCAACTATTTGGATAACTCTTAAAGACATTGTGCTGCTGGGTGAAGAAAAGTCAACTCAAAAAGTCACATATGTATGACTGCATTTATATAATGACAAAATTACAGACATGGAGAACAGATAACAGATTAGTTGTTGCCAGGGATTAGGGATGGGGTTATGGGTACAGAGAGGGAAGTGAATGTGACTATAAAGCAGGTAGTCTTTGTGATGATGGAACAGTTTTGTATCTTGATTGTGGTTGGTGGTAGTGACACAAATCTACACGTGATAAAGCGATACATACCTATGCACACACACTGTACTAATGTCAGTTTCCTAGTTTTGGTTTTATACTATAGTTGTATAGTAAGATGTAACCATGGGGGAAACTGGGTGCAGGGTACAGGGGACCTCTTTTGCTATCTTCGGAACTTCCAGTTTTTTAAAATTATCCTAGCTAAAGCATCAAGTAAAAGTTTTTAAGAGAGAAGAAAAAACAAAAAAAAAAAAAAGGGAAGGGAAGGTACAGGATGTCTGGGAAATTGTCTGTGACATTTACACTGGTTTTTATCCAAAGGGCATTTGCCAAATCTAGTAAACTTAAGTTTCCTTTCCTCAGCATCAGAGAGCATTGAGGAACCTGAGGAAATAATAAGGTCTTTCTTCCCGGGGTGATGAATCTGATAGGTTCTTCCTCTTCACCTTAAAGCTGAGACTCAGCTAAATTGGAAACCACTACCAATCCCACCATCCTTCAAGATTGCAGAGAAAATTGATTTTCTGCATGCTTCTTAGTTTTAATGTGCATCAGAATCACATGGGGGACTTGTTAAAGATTACTGGGCAACATACCCAGAGTATAAGATTCAATAGGTTTGGGGTGAGGCTTTTAAAATTTGTACCTCTAATAAGTTTCCAGATGGTGGTGATTTTGCTGGTTGGGAACCACACTGCAAAAATTATTTGTATAGCTAAAACTTTGTCGGAGTGAATATGGAGGCAAGATTACTGCTGAGAATTTTAAGTGACCAGCTGACCCTTGTGTAATTTGCAATGTGAATTTAATGCTGTGTAGGTGATCTTAAAAAAAAAAAAATCCCTAGGATAGTTTATCCCCATCATGGCAGTATTCATAGACTGGCAGTGAATATCCCCAGACTCTTGTAGAAGCAAATACAGATTCTGTTTGGATCCAAACTCATCTCCATCCCAGGGTTGAAAGTTTTCCTAGAAATAAAATTCTAAGTAAGTAGAACAACTGATAATCAAAAATAAAAACATAAAGAAACTAAGCACTGTGAGCAGGAGTCAACAGCAGACCTGCTGGAAAATAGGAATAGGCAGATACAGAATATGAAATAAGTGTTTCATGTGTTTCAACAAAAGACAAGTTAAAAATATGTTCCAAGATTCAGAAACTATAAAGAATATTCAAAGAGATTTTTAAAAATAGAATTTATACAATTGAAAATTATAGTAGTTGAAACTTTATTAAAAATCCTCAATAGATGAATTTAACTGCAGATTATATAAACTCAAAGAAGGAAATAATGAACTGAATAATTACTTAACAAGCATTCAAGAGAAACAGTTGAAAAGCATGAAAGAGAAGTTATACATATTTAAAAATAAATATTTGTCTGAATGGTCTTCTGTAAGAGAGAATGGTAGACAACAGTTAAAAGAACAATGGCTAAGAATTTTCTACAACTCATGAACAACACAAAACTATAATTTCAAGAAGCACAGGAACCTAAGGTGGTTAAATAGATAAATTCTCACTTAGCCTTGTTACAATAAAATAGCAGAACATCAAAGACTAAGAAAAGATCTTTGACATATCTGGGGAGGAAGACAGATTTACCATTAATAAGGTCACACCCAGAAGACAGGGAAACATTTTCTTAAAATAAAAATCTAGAATTTTACACTGAGAGAAAAAATCCAGGGAAATTCTTACGTTTCTTGCAGACAAAAACTGAGCATTTGCAATTAGGGAGTCTTCACTCAAAATTTAGGATTGTGTACTCTAGGCAGGAAGAAAGTGACTCTCAGGAGACCTGAGATACAAGATCACAAAGCATAAGAGTAATAAATATCTTAGTAAATCTAAACAAACATTTTCATAAAACTAATCATTTTCATAGACTTTAAACATATTAATATATATGCCAATGATAGCATGTAAGTCAGAAGGATGAATGGAGTTTCTATAAGGTATTTGTGAGGACAGTAAAGATACATAACTTTTTGGAGTCTAAAGTTAATCAGCATGTATGTCATAATAAAGAAGAGCAGATAGAAGAAATAGAAGTAGTAACTTTTGAAATAACATAGAGGATGAAATAAGGGAAAATATGAAATCCAAAAGGAGAAAAACCCAGAAACACATAGTTCACAGATTAAGTAGAAAACAAAGTGATGGATATAATTCCAGATATATCATTAACTAGATTAAATGTAAAATGAATTAAGCCCCAATTCGTTTGAGTGGGCTACTGAATTTTTACAATCCAACTATGTGGCCTGGCGTGGTGGGTCATGCCTATAATCCCAGAACTTCAGGAGGCCGAGGCGGGTGGATCACTTGAGGTCAAGAGCTCAAGACCAGCCTGGCCAACATGGTGAAACTCTGTCTTCACTAAAAATACAAAAATTAGCTGGTTATGGTGGCATGTGCCTGTAATCCCAGCTGCTTGGGAAGCTGAGGCAGGAGAATAGTTTCAACCTGGGAGGTGGAGGTTGCAGTGAGCTGAATTTGCACCACTGCACTCCAGCCTGGGTGGCAGAAAGACTCCATCTCAGGAAAAAAAAAAAAAAGGCAGTTGAAAGTAAAAGGATGGAAAAAAGATATATCGTGCCAATAGTAATATAGGTTTTAAAGGCAAAAATTGGATTATTTTTTGCACTGATAAAAGGTAATACTTCGATAGGAAAATACGAATGTAAATTCCACATATTTAATGCTATGACTACAAAGTATATGATGCAAACAAAATACCAGGAGGAAGAAGACATTCATAATCACAGTTGGAGGGTTTTTAGGCTTGTCTCATTAACTGATAGAACAAGCAAAGAATACACTGACATAAACCTTATTTTACAAGTATTCTTTAATCTGTTTCACATCTGTAACATCTGCAGTCACATCCTGTTTTTCACCACTCATAATTGGTTTTCTGTGCCTTCTTTCTTTTTGTTTAGTCTTGCAAACACCAAATAGTAAAGGCTGCTATCTTTATGGTTTGCTAAGAATAATCAGTGGTAAGTGAACATACCAGAGAGTTCATCATTTTTGTTTGTTTTTTGAGACAGGGTCTTGCTCTTTTACCTATGCTGGAGTGCAGTGGCATGATCAAGGCTTATGCAGCTTTGACCTCTCAGGCTCAGGTGATCCTCCCACCTCAGCCTCCCAGGTGGAAGCTGGTACTATACATAATGCCACCACATCTGGCTGAATTTTGTATTTTTTAATAGAGATGGGGTTTCACCATGTTGCCCAGGCTGGTCTCAAACCCCTGGGCTCAAGCAAGACATCCACCTCGGCCTTCCAAAGTGGTGGGGTTATAGGTTACACTGCACCTGGCCATCAGTCTTTATTTTTTAAAATCTTTTAATTATAAAATACACATAACATAAATTTATTATTTGTTTAGTACATTTAGAATGTTGTGCATCCATCACCACTGTATAGTTCCAGGACATTTTCATCACCCCAAGAGGAAACCCTGTATCCATTACCTAGTCACTCCTCATTGCCCTGTCCCATTCCCTTCCTGGTAACCACCAATCTGCTTTTTGTCTCTATGGGTTTGTCTTTTTTGGATATTTCATGTTAATGGAATCATAGAATATGTACCTGGTTTACTTCACTTAGCACAATGTCATCAAGGTTCATCCATATCGTAGCAGGTATCAGTACTTTCTTTGTGTCTTCCACATTTTGTTTATCTAGTCATTAGTTGATGAACCTTTGGACGTTGCTGCCTTTTGGCTGTTGTAAATAGTGCTGCTATGAACATGTGTATCCACATTTTTGTTTGAGTATTTTCAGTTCTTTTGGATATATACCCCTGACTGGAATTGCTGGGTCATATAGTAATTCTATGTTTTACTTTTTGAGGTACCCAGCAAAGTGTTTTTCATAGCAGTTGTACTATTTTATATATTTCTACCCGTGTGATATACAAGGATTCTAATTCTCCACATCCTGGTCAGAGCTTGTTACTTTCTTTTTGATTATATTAGTAGTCATGATAGTGGATATGAAGTGGTGCCTTATGGTTTTGGTTTGTATTTGCCTCATGGCTAATGAGGTTGAACATCTTGTAACATACTTGTTGGCTGTTTTGGATTTGTCTTTTTTGTTGTTGAATTGTAAGAGTTCTTTCCTGTTTTGGATGCAAGACCTTTGTCAGATACATGAGTTGCAAATATTTTCTCCTCTTCTGTGGGTTGTCTTTCCACTTTCTTAGTAATGTCCTCTGATGTACAAAAGTTTTTAATATTGGCAAAATCTAATTCATCTGGGTATTTTTCTTTTGTTGCTTGTGCCTTTGATGTCATATCTACAAAACCGTTGCCAAATCCCAGGTCTGAAAGATTTATCCCCCCGTCTTTTCTTCTAAGTGTTTTATAGTTTTATCTTTTATATTAGGTCTTTGATCCATTTTGAGTTAATTTTTGAACATGGTGTAGGTAACAGACTAATGTATTCTTTGTCCATGTTGGCTATGTAGTTGGCACCATTTGTCGAAGATACTGTTCTTTCCTTATTGTCTTGACATCCTTGTCAAAAATCAATTGACGATTGATATATGGGTTTACTTCGGGACTTTCTGTTCTGTTCCATTGATCTATATGTCTGTCCTTATGCCAGTACCATACTGTTTTGATTACTGTTACTGTGTCGTACGTTTTGAAGTCAGAAAGTATGAGTCCTCCAGCTCTATCTTTTAAAAGACTCGACTTTTGGTTTTGCTGATTCTTCTACTGTTTTGTTTCATTAATTTGTGCTCTGATCTCATCTTCATTATTTTCTTCCTTTTACTGTATTATTTGGGTTGATGTTATTGTTCTTTTCCTAACTAGTACAAATTATTATTTATTAGCTTACTAACTTACCTTTTTTAAAAATACACATTTTAAGTGTGTAAATTTTCTTCAGTATACTGCATCAGTGAATCCACAGGTTTTCATTTTTTAAATTATCTGTTTTCATTTTTAGTAGTTTTCTGTTTATGATTTGGTGTTGTAATTCAGATACATTTAGTTTTGGCATTTTTTAAAAGCTTGTTACACATAGTTTTTTTGTAAGCTGTGATTATTCGAGTATTTAAGTTCTTTGCAGGCCTTTGTCTCTTTTTTTTTTTTTTATTATACTTTAAGTTCTAGGGTACATGTGCATAACGT
>NW_012116333.1:1714259-1822912 GCF_000951035.1 Colobus angolensis palliatus
AATGCAGAAATCACCGGTCTTCTGTGTCCTTCGCGCTGGGAGTTGGAGACTGCAGCTGTTCCTATTCGGCCATCTTGCTCCGCCCCCCCTTTGTCTCTTGTCTGCGTTGAGTTTCTTGACAAAGTTTGGGGGGCTAGCCCTATCAGATATCAAGATACATTATAAAATGAAAATAATTAAACATTGTGATATTGGTACAAAGATAGAAAATAGACAGTGGAAAGAATAGAGAACCCGGAACCACCTATTCCCTGCCTATTTGAATACTCTCCATACGACGGAACACCATTGCAGATCACTAAGGAAAGGGCTTCAATGACTTGTGCTAGGATAATCGGATAGATGCATGGAAAAAAATAAATTGTATACCTTCCTCACATCATATAAAAAACAGTTCCAGGTTGAATAAATACCTCTATGTAAAAGCCAACAGCTATATAAAGCTTTTAATAACATAAAGAGCATATTATCCATGATTTTGAGGCTGGAAAGATTCTTAATCAAGACACAGAAAGCATCAAAAGGATCGATCGGTTCAGCTACATTGTTTTGGAACTTGTCTTTGCCAGAAAACTTTATAAGGGGAGTGAGACAACAACCCTCCAAGTAGAGAAGATATTTGCAATACATAATTGAGAAAGAACTGTTATAAATTAGCCGGGTTTGGCAGCGTGCACCTGTCATCCCACTTTCTTGGGAGGCTGAGGCACCAGAATCACTTGAACCTGGGAGGTGTAGGTTGCCGTGAGCCGAGATCATACCACTACACTCCAGCCTGGGCTACAAAGTGAGACTCTGTCCAAAAGAAAAAAAAAGAAGAAGGTGTAAGGAACTCGAACAGTTGAACTAGAAAGAGACTTCAAAAAGAGGAAAACTGAAAGTATACAGAAAAGATGCCCAGTCTCCTTAGTATTTAAGAGAAGTGCAAACTAAAACCAAATGAGGTATTAGTTACATTTAAAAGTCTGTCAATTCCATGATAGTGTTACCCCTTTGGAAAATAGTTTTTTTATCACCTAAAAAAGGTGAACGCCTGCCTATCCTGTGAGCCAGCAGATTAACTCCTAGGTACTCTAGAAGTTAGGGTAAATAACTCTAGAAAAGCATAAGCAAATGTGTGGGGGAGGCATCTACAAGAATGTTCATAGCAGCATTTTTTATCATAGCCTAAAATTGGAAACAACCTAAATATCCCTCAGTAGTAGATTGGATAAACTAGTATATTCATGTAGTGGAATATCATTCCACAGGCCCAATTTGTGAACTACAGCCACACACATTCATACACGCATGTATCAGAGTTATAAAGGCAAGTGAAATAAGCAAACTGCAGAAGGATATGTATGCCATGATTTCTTTTATATGAAGTTTGGTAAGAGCCAAAACCAAAAAAGATGACTGGATTAAATACTTACAGTGTGAAGTTACAGAGAAAAGCAAGGCAGTGATTTCCACAAACTTTAGGATAAATGGTACCTCTTGGGTGTGAGAGGAGGAGATGATTATGGGGGGAATTTTAAGGCGATGGTTACACTGGTGTTCATTCTTTTTTTAAGTGTATGTATATACAGAATACACTTTGTTATGTAATAGTTTTCATACGATGCGTTTTTTGTACATTTTTATGCCAGTCATCTGTAATCATGATGAAGTGGTTGATTTTTTTTAAAGGAAAATATAAATAACCAAAATCAATAAAAAGGAAAAGACCTGAATTGATTAATATTATGGAAACGGCATCAGACCAGCTACTTTTATACATGAATTCTCTCGAGGAACCTGACCCACTTTTTAGAGTTCCACTTTTGTATTTCCATAACTCTGTTGCATATTACCCCCGATCACATTAATAGGGTCTCCAAATTAACATGTCTAAATAAGTGTTTTTATCCTTTTGCTTTTCCAAGGTGTCACTTGATAGTCTGTTCTTGGTTGACTTCCCTTAGTTGACTTATGACTGCCTCTGTAATTATCTTAAAATGATTTCATTTTCCTTATGTTCTCAGCTGTTTTCGACTTCTACCCCAATCTCTTATTGCTCCCCAGGACCTCATGTCTTTTTCTAGGGTGAAAACAGCCACTGAACATGAATTATTTCAGTATACCTTTCCTAGGGTTGAATGCTTCCCTATTGCTTTCAGAATAATACTTATACTTTTAAAAAAGGAAGTGTATTATAGCTTCATCACTTTCACACTTTAAAGCAAATAAAGTTTTTACTACTTCATACTATTAACATTCCTCTCTCGTACTATTATACTTCTCTAAGTTTTCTTTCCTACCCTGATGGCTGTTGTTGTGCATTTCTTCTTTCATCCTTGCCTTCTTTCTTTCCCCTGGGGGGTAGCAGGGAGCTTACATATAGGTCTTCCCTAAGGTGCTCTCCTTAGTCTGCATTTTTCTTCTTACTAATTTGTATGTGAAATGAGAATTTATATGACACAGTAAATATGTTTTCTACTTGGGTTAATAATATCACTACCCTTCCTGGCATGCAGACTGAAATTTCTTGAGTTCTATCTTCTTCCTCATTGCTTCTATAGCCAGTTGACTAGCAAATTTCATTTATTCTTTCCAGAACTTCAGAAAATTTTCCTCATTTT
Organism: Colobus angolensis palliatus; assembly: GCF_000951035.1. Taxonomy (NCBI): domain Eukaryota; kingdom Metazoa; phylum Chordata; class Mammalia; order Primates; family Cercopithecidae; genus Colobus; species Colobus angolensis. The sequence continues at coordinate 1,716,863 of NW_012116333.1, forward strand.
CATTGATGTGACCAGCTTTATTTGCCTTGCTTAGTGTCCTCAGATGTAGTTTGCCAGTGGTCGGTGATGCAAAAGTGAATTCATCGTACCTTTTTGTAGCTTTATTTCCTGCAGTGGATCCTTCATGAAACCTGTATGCCCAGCAAAATGGAATATTTTTCTTTGACAGTTGCTGGTTTTGCTCTGTTCTTTCCTCTCACTATTCATTCTCTTCACCACATCCCCCATCCTTTCTACCTCTTTTCTGTTTACACAGTGAATCTTAGAAAGAAAGATACGGAAGTGAAAATTACCTTTTTTTCAGGCCAAATTCTTAGCTTCAAAGATATCTGTAGCATTTCATTTGTATCTTTTTTGACCCTTGTTTCTGCCTTGCTTTAAAATGAACTTGAGTGTTTTATTTCCACTAACAAGTTTCTCTATTTCTTGGGATCAGGGAGTTATCTTTGTGTTCCAGACTCAGAAGAGGAAATCATATACTATTCATGTGAATTAATGGGAAAAAATACAAACCAAAAAACCACATTTTCTTTTTATTAGCCTCTATTGGGGGGTGGGGTGGGAAGTGGGCGGGGGTTTCTAAAATCATTAAATTTTAGTTAAGAGCGATCTTACCACTAATTTATTCCAAGACCATAGTTTTATGGATGAGAAAAATGTGCCTCCAAAATTTAAGTGGATTTCACAGTATCACACAGCTCATATAATTTGTGGTTTCCAAAATTTTAGACAGAGTTTCACTCTTGTTGCCCAGGCTGAAGTACAATGGCATGATCTTGGCTCACTGCAACCTTCACCTCCCGGGTTCAAACATTTCTCCTGCCTCAGCCTCCTGAGTAGCTGGGATTACAGGCGCCTGCCACCATGCCCAGCTGATTTTTATATTTTTAGTATGGATGGGGTTTCACCATGTTGGCCAGGCTGGTCTCAAACTCCTGATGTCATGATCCGCCTGCTTTGGCCTCCCAAAGTGCTGGAATTACAGGCGTGAGCCACCACACCCAGTCTGGTATTTATTTTTTAGAAATGGGGACTTGCTATGTTGTCCAGACTGGAGTGCATTGGTTACTCACTGACCTGAACATAATGCACTGCAGCCTTGAACTCTTAGCGTCTAGTCATCCTCATGCCTCAGCCTCCTGAGTACTGAAATTTGTAAGGTCATTTTGCCTTCAGTCCCACATGGGAGCAGGAGTCCTAGGTGAGCTGGAGTTGCCCTAACCATAACTGAATGTGAGTCCCCAGGCAGAAAGGTAACCTTTTCTTTATATGAGCTCCTAGAAATTCATTTATCTATTCCTATTTCCCTTTTCTCCCCACCTTTTACTGCCTGCTGTCTTCCTTTAGACTTTGGTACCAGCTGGAGCTGGTAAGAAATCTTTCTTATTTTCTGTAATGTGTTTTATAAATTACATGTAGTCTAATGATTATATATGGTTTTAAGAAAAATACAATAAGAGTGTGTGTCCTTAGTTTTCCATCTTTAGTTATCCATAAAATCTGAACTCTACCCTGAAAAATTTGTTGTCATTGTGTTTTTCATCTTTCCTCGATATCTGCTTGTTAGTTCAATACTGTCTTTTATCAGTTTTAATGTACTGTTCCCCAGAACATATTTGTTACTGTTTTCATAGAGAATTGAGTAGAATTCGTACAGAATTAAACTTACTTTTTTCTCCATCCACTAGATGGCTCAAGTGCACCACTTTGGCAGCTCAGATTGATCCTTGCTTGCTTTGCTTGTGGTTTCTACTTTGAGTACTGCTTGCTTTTTAAAAACTGGATGAGCCCTTATCTGAACCCAGCTTTACATACATGTGATGGCAGATTCCCTCACATTTTCTGATTATTTACAGACTTCTGAAAAGCTGGTGAAGTGTTCTTCATATCAGAAGTAAAAAGTGCATTACAGTGCTTAGAAGATTTTGTTTTTTTGCTTTCAAATTATTTTGGACTTTAATTCAGTTGCCAATAATCTGTTTAGATTTCCTCGAACTGGGCATGCAGTTAATAATTTATGCATTTCTTCCTGATCTATAGTCATTTGAAGTCATTTTCCAGCACACGGTGGTATGTTGGGAGTTTTTGAGGCACACAGGGCTATTTGCTTCAGTTCTGTAGTAGTATTTATTGAGTGCTTTTGTGCTTGGCATTGTATGAGCCAGTGGAGGGAAATACCAGGATGACTAAAGAAGATATGTTCATCAGCAAGGAGCCCACTGCGTTAATTCGTTCCCTTAAGTTTCTTTTTTTATTATTATTTTTTATTTTTATTTTTCCTGAAAGCACATTGGTATCTTGAGTTTTTGAAGCCAAATAATGAGTAGAATGACATGGCTTATGTTTGTAACCAACCCTGAGGAGAATTTTGTTTTTGACATTGTCCCTGTTGATGTTGCCTGAAAATAAAAACTTAAAAACAAAAACTGAATTCTTTAGAAATATTTTATGCTTATGGCTTTCTGTTTTGAGTTGTTAAGTAAAAAGGAAAGGGAATTAAGATAGGTTGAATGCTTATCATGTGCCAGTTTCTTTCTTAATCTGATGCTGTCAGTAATTTGGAAGATAAGTACAAATATCTCTGTTTACAAATGAAGAAACTAAGGAATCAGAAGTTGCCCAGGATCAAAGAACTAGTAAGCCAGAGAGGCAAATTCTGGACCTCTTTGTAATATCAAGGGTTTTTTTAAATTTTTTTTGCCCAAGGGAAAATAATTATTTTCTGAAATGACAGAAACATTTGTAATATCAACTAGTTGGATACTTTCTTATTCCAAAGACAGAAAACTCCAAACAAAGAATCGATTGCCTCTCACAGTTGATCTTTGAGATTATAATCAAATATTCTTGTCAAACTAGAGCAGTCATACTGGTATCTCTTTTACAGATACCTTTAGAATGATAGCAAACACTATAAAATTGATTTTTCCAGAGAAAGTTTTTGCACCTAATAATCTTATTTTTCAGGAATAATTACTGAATAATTTCGTCAGTTTGAAAATACAGTGTACGATTTAAAGGAGAATGGCAAGTTGTTGAAGTAAATACACGTTATTTACAATATTATAACTAGATTACATTACAAATATTGTAACAACAATTTGTCTTTATATAATTCCCTTGATTTCGTTTTATTGTTTAACGGTCCTTGTAGCTAAGGTTTGTAAAACAAGGAAATATGGCTGTTTGCTAGTGTTCTTAAGGAAACAGGAGTGAAGTAAAGCAAACAATACAAAAGGGGTTTGTTTAAAGGATGTACTTAATTTCTCTGTGGCTGTGGTATCATTTTTCTGGCTCTGTTGTCTTTGTCCTTTTTCACTGCATCAGAAAACAGCCATTAGGTATATATCCTTCAAAGTTTTAAAAGTTGAAATTATACTTTCACAAATATTAAAACAAAAAATAACCAGTACTGCGGACTGAACCCAAAGATATTTAAGATAAGTATCTTCCCATGAGTATAAATTTGTATCCTCCATATCACCCTAGAAATTTTCGTACACATTGACTAGATTTATTGATATTTTTGTTCCTTTTTTTGTATTATCAGGTATTGCCATCAGTATTATTACTGTATTTACACAATGTTGCCTTGTATGGAAATTCCAAATCTTTGCCAACTCTTGATAACCAAGATAACGATAAACTAAAGAGTTATTATCCCATGTTTTGAGAGAAATGTAAAATTATTCATTTATCTATAAAGAATCTTTGACAAAGGTATTTTTTAAAGCACATTGAATCCTAGCCATGTTATTATTATTAGCTATGTACCTAAATGATATTTTAGATATGAGTATAAGGAAGACAAACTTTAGGTTGTCAAAGAATGAGCATATCTCATGAGTTACAGTCATGGCATGACAATTGGATTAGAATTATCTATTGATGAATCAACTTCATCTAAAACTTAATTGCATATTATTTAGTCATTTCCTGATTCAGTAATAAGAAGTCAGAATATATAGTAATTTACTGGGTAGCACGTTACATGGCATAGCTTGGAGAATGTACTTGATTAGTAAAGTCCACAATAAATCAAAGACAAATGAGAAAATATTTTTAGAATTCAATTTTAGTGGGTTTTTTCTTAATTTGAAGTGACTTTAAATGCTCTTATGTAATAAGAAAAGAACCCTAGATATATTTAAATATTTAACCTGCTATAATTTTTGTTGGAAAGGAGGTACTTTTTTTTTAATGAGTATTTTTTTTTCCCATGGGTAAAAAATAACTTTGGTGATGTAGTATGCATTTATCTCTGTATTGTTAAAAACAAAATTAAATAATAAAAAAACCCTAAGAACCTTTAAATTTAATGAAGTTTATTTGAGCAGGAAAAAGGTTCTAGAAGCAGACAGCACTCCAGACTAAGATGGTTTAGAATACTACCACTTACAACTGGTGAGCTGTTTTAATAATGGAAAAATAGGAAGTGTCATACAGAAATCACCTGATTGATGCTGCTTGGTGTTTGCCTTATTTGGGCATAATCTAGCAGCTTTTAACCTGGGATTGGCTGAGACTCATGTGTGGTTATAAGGGTATACTCCTAAGTAAGGTTATAACTTGTTTACACATCAAGCTAGAGTACAGTTAACAGTGTATGGAGGCAGCTTTGGGCCAAATCTAATTGAACAGTATAAAAATAAGTTTTGCAAGTATTTATCCTTACTACATAAGTTACATCCTAATATTCTTTATTTTCTTCTATTTCACTAAAATATTCAAATCCACCAAATTGATTTCATGGCCCATCAGTGTGTTGGAGCTCATTGGTTTGGAAAACACTGCCATATTTTTTACACTATTAACAACTGACTAGTCTGAAGGAGCTCAAAATATTTGTAAAACTTTGTTATTGCAGTTTAGTAGCTGACTTTTAAAAAAAATTGCTTTCTAGAATCCTCCCTGCTACATAATCACCAGATGTTATTTCAATATTGTTTTCCTAACTTGAAAATTTAACTGAATGACTAGAAGGTGTTGGATGAAGAACTATCTGAAGTACCAAGCCCACAAAAGAAAATTTAATATTGATTGAGGTATCGTGGTTATCTGTGCACCCTTAAAATTAAGCCCACTTTGGTTAAAAGAATGTAAGTTTCAGCTGGATGTAGTGGCTCAGCACTTTGGGAGGCCAAGGCAGGAGGATCACTTGAGGCCTGGAGTTTGAGACCAGCCTGGGTAACACAATGAGACCCCATCTACACAATTTTAAAGTTAAAGAAGTTTGGTGGTACATGCCTGTAGCTATTCAGGAGGCTGAGATGGGAGGATTGTTTAAGCCCAGGAGTTTGGGGCTGCAAGTGAGCCAAGCTTGTACTCTTGCATTCCAGCCTGGGTGACAGAGTGAGATCTTGTTTAAAAATTTAAAAAAATAAAAATAAATACATATATATAGTTTATAGATATAAATTTCAAGTTAATTGTTTAAAGGATGTCATTAACTAGAACTAAGCATCAGTCTTTGGTAATGAAAGCACTCTAAAAGTCTTTCTTTTAGATAGATTGAAAAGTCTGTCTTGCAGACAAAGATAATTTTATTAATCATAAGTAACATGAAAAGTATTTATGAATATTAATAACTCAGTTTCTTCACTTACATTGAATTGTTTTACATGTTTTATCTTTGCATAATCTATAAACTTAATGTTTCTTAGTTGACAAAATAAGTTTACAGTTAGATATATAGGTAACTTTTAATATTTTAAAAATTGTGTCATGAGAAGTATAAATAAAATTCAATGAACGATACCATTTCTTGGCCTTATATAATGGCGTATATTTGAACACTTGGAGATAGTGGAAAGGGGCATTTCACATAAGGGGAACAGAGGCATCAAGGCAGAAAAGCTTAATATGTTCCAGAAATAAAGCATTCAACTGGATGGGCTTTATTCTAAAGGCAGTTTTTGAGAGAAGAGAGAATTAAATTAGCATCTGTTACAATACTTACTTGCTACAGGAGATAATGGGATGGATTTGAAGGGAGTGAAGCTAGGCAAGGAGAGCAGTTAAGAAATCATTGAAATATTTTAGAGAAGAAATGAGATTGAAGTAGGACAGTGTCTATGGAAATAAAAGTAATTTATCAAGATAGTAAAATCAACACAGTTTGGCCGCTGATTAGATTAATTCAAAAATGAGTATGTGCTGTGTAGTTCTGGGAATCCAACTGTGAACAAAATGCATGCTCTTTACCCTTACAAGTAGTTTTAGTTCAGTGGGAAGCACAGACATTTCAATTCAGGGTAATACATGTGCTGCCATGGAGAAAGGCCCAATTTGCCTTGGGAGTGAGTGTACTGACTGAACTTGAAGCCTCAGGGATGAGTAGGTCTTGACCAGGTAAAGTGAGTGGGGTTAGAGTGTGTTACAGATTCCTCCCTGTCCTCTCCCCGCATGTTGGCTTGGAGGTGAAAAGATTATGGTACTTTTAAAGCAGTTCATTGTGGCTGGATCCTGGGATTGGAGAGGGAGGAGGATCTGGTAAGAGAGAGGGCCAGTACCAAATCATCCAGAGTTCTGAAGTTCCTGGAATCCCCTAGTTCTTGGTCCACAGCCCTAATGAAGGCTTGGGCTTTATCTTAGGAACAGAAATTAACTGTGGTATGATTTTAAGCAAGAGAGACTCAGGATCAAAATTGCATGCTAGAAAAATTATTTTAGCTAAGAATATCTTAGTTTTAAGTCAGAAACTTAAGCAAAAGACAAAGAAAGTGACCCAGAGGATTCAGCATATGCAGAGGTAGAAGTGCAGCTGGATTTTACAAAGATCTGGAACCAGACATGGTTCAGTATCAGATGCTTCCTCTTCCCCTGTATCACATAGTGTCTTGTCTCTCATGTCTGCTTCACTGCTCTATGTATAATGTCTTCTCTTAACTATAAAGCTCTACTTTAACAGCCTCTGCATTTCTCTCCCACTTCCAAGTCCTCTGGAGAGAGTCTGACTGGTTCCTTAAGTCAGTTGTCTTTCCTTGGTCTAATCAGCTATGGCTAGGAGGGCAGGGTCATGTAGCATAAACATAGTGCTTCAAAGCCAACCCCTCTCATAGTTAAGGGGTATAGTGAGTTGTGGGCTAGGCAGAATTCTTAGAAAGAACCAACTTCAGAAGATCATTTTGGCTGCAGAATGAAGAATTCAGGGGAAGGGAACCAAAGGAAGGGGACCTCTTTAAAAGAATACAGTAATCCAGGCGGTAGATAATATTGGCCTGAATTAGGGGGTAAGAAGAAAACTGATCTATGGTAGATTAAAGGTTGAATCTCCAGAAGTGTATGTAGATTGGATATTGGAGTATAAAGAGTCAAGGATAATGTTTGTGTTTCTGGCTTGAATACCTGAATGGATGATGATAACAATCCCTGAGCTAAAAGAGCATAGCTGCAAATTTAGTGAGGATTGAAGATGAAGACTTTATTTTTGTGCTCATGTAGAGTTTGAGATAGCTCTGAGACATCTAAGTGGTAATGATTAGTAGACCCTTGAATATATGCATCTATAGCAGAAGGAAAAGCTCAATAGTAGATACATATTTGAAATTCTTTAGTGTTAAGTGATAACTAGAGCCATGAGGGTGAATGAAATTGCCGTGGGAGAGTACAGCAAGACAAGAGGGCCAAGACAGCCATGAAGAGAATCTGAGGGCTAGCAGATGGGGGAAATGAGCCTACAGGGCAGACTGGGAAGGAACAGAAAGGTGTGAGAAAAATCCAGGGTATGCAGTGTTTTTAGAAACCCAAGAAAAGTGCTTCAGGCAGGAGAATGTGGTGAAAGTGTCAGGTGCTGATGAGCAGCATAGGAAGGAGTCAAGTTCTGTTTAGGAACAAGAAGTTTGTCGATGACTGTGGTGAATGAGCCTGATGGGATTGGTGAATATGGAAAACAGGATTGAAGACTCTGGCAAGTGAAGAAATCAAAATAACACATATAAACAGTGCTTGAGGTATAAGGAGAAAGAGTGGGTAGAGATGATTTTGACAGTGAAGTAAGGTTTTTAATTATGTATTTTAAAAAATATCAGGGTCTTGATCATATTTCAGTGCTAGGAGAAAGAATGATAATCAGTTGAGCAAGGTCAGGAGATTCTTCTGAGCACTATTACATTGTAATGGTAAAGAGTGAAGCGAAAGTATGTGGAAGCTAGTTTAGTGAATGGAAGTGGAGGTATTTCCTCACTTTCGTTTTCTCTAGGAAGAGGTTAGGATTATTTACAAATAAGGTAAAGTCGAAGACTTAGGGAACAGGAGGACTGTTTGTAATAGATACTGTAGAAATTAGACTACTGCAACTTGGGATTTTTTTTTCAGTAGTTTAGATTAGAGGCCTTAAATTGAAAGCAGCACCAGTATATATCATTGTGTTTGTTTTGTTCAGCAGTCTGATTATATGCTCATGTTGTGCTACTTTAGGTTGGTACATTGAGAGTAAGATTTGGCATGATGGTGGTCTGACTAATGGAACATAGAATATAAGCTGTGGAAGGAAAGAAGTAAAAGTGAGGACTAATAGAAAAGTGAGTTGTTAAAGGCCTGGAGGTCTTACGTGCAAAGAATAAGTGAGAGTAACTCAGCTTGAGAGGCAGGTCCTAAAATGAGGGTAACACTAAAGGGGAATGGACCGATAGCTTCTTAGGAGAATTTCCTGCATTTGCCTGCATTGCTGAAAGAATGGTATTGCTGATGAAAGAAGTGAACATGGAAGGAAGTGCAAGTTAGTTTTAGAGGGAAGAAAAATTAGGTGTTTGCTATTTCCACTTTGAGTACCTATGGACCATTCATACTGAGATGACCAAGAGGCAGTTGAAAATATAAGGGAGAAGCCAGGGCTGGAAACAAAATTGGGAGATCATAATTGAACCCACAAATTTAACAAAGAATATAAAGTGATAAGGTCTACTTAGACACTATGTACATTTAAGGAGTAAGAAATAGAGAAAAGGTGCTTACAAGCTTTGAGAATTTGTGAAGAAACTCAAAAGAGGTTGAAAGGGTTGACCAAGCAGATCACCGGATTTGTGAGTGGCTTTCCAGAGAGTTTAGTGGAAGATGAAAGGAGATTGGAAAGATTTGAAGAGTAATTGACTTTCTGGAAGTATATATATTGCCAATGAATGATGTATTATTATATGTGATTTTTAAAATCTCCCCAATGTACTGATACTTAAAAAATAACTTTAATTTGCTTTTTTATTAAAAAATTATTATAGTCTGGCTTTCTGAAATAGAGTATACTGGCTATTGAATTTGTTAATGCCTCAGAAGTATAATAGTTGTTGATTATTACTCAGAACTATAATATGGTTGGGCCCTTTCGAGTGCTGTTAAGACCATTTGTTTTTGTACTGAATGCCTTCAGTGGGTTGTGTTTTTCAAGGCCTTCTTTCCCTTGTCATTTGTTGCATGAAGTCATTTGACAGTATTATTCAAGGATTTTTTTTCCCCTCAAAGCACTTCACTGTGTTATAGTTTATAATTGGAAGCCTCTGTAGATATATCTGAGGATACGGGGTTGGTGGGGAGTAGTGTCTCCTACTATAGTCATATAAGACAGAATACTTCTGTGGCCTCTGGTCACCAAAATGTATGAAGATTTCTCTCCAGCAGACACCAACTGAGTGTCTTCTGATTCAGTTCCATTCTGACATTGTCTTCCTGAAAACAGCATCAGATCCCACAGGTTGAGGTCTCAGTCCCACAACACTGCCACGCTACTTCAGATGCCAGTCACAGGCATAAGTTGTAGCCTTGTGTCTGACTGAATAACTATAAATTGGGGTTCGCATGTTCCCCTCCTTGGGTTCAACTAATTTATTCTAGAGTAGCTCACAGAACTCACAGAAATACCTACATTTACCCATTTATTATAAAGGATATTACAGAGAATACAGATGAACAGCTAGATGAACAGACAGGATGCATAACACAAGGTATGGAGAAGGGTCATGGAGTTTTCATGCCTTCTCCAGCTATGCCACGCTCTGGGAACCTGCATGTGTTATCCAGAAGCCCACAAAACAGTCCTTTTGAATTTTTGTGGAAACTTGTTTACTTAGGCATGATTGATTAAATCATTGGCCATTGGTTTATCGACTCAACCTTCAGCTCCTCTCCCCTTCAGCTCCTGTCCCCTTACTAGAGGTGGGAGCAGGACCAAAAGTTTCAGCCCTCTAATTATGATTGGTTTTCCTGGCAGCCAGCAATCCTAAGGTTATTCAGGAGTCCTCTGCCCTCAATAAAGTCATCAGCAGACAAAAAGACACCACTTTGAAGATTCCAAGGATTTTAGGAGTTATGCCAGGAAACTGGGACAAGACTAAATATGCATTTCACAGTATCATAGTACAAATAAATGCACTGTTGACTTCAATGGAAAAAGCTGAGGCATAATTACTATAGAGAATTTATTTGGGCCAAATTTGAGGACTTCAACCTGGGATACACTTCCAGGTTGACTTCGGGAGTGCTCCAGAGAACAGAAAAGAAGCCCATGTTTTTAAAGAAAAGATGAGAGCTGGCAAGATGGCCGAATAGGAACAGCTCCGGTCTGCAGCTCCCAGCGAGATCGACACAGAAGGCAGGTGATTCCTGCATTTCCAACTGAGGTACCTGGTGCATCTCACTGGGACTAGTTGGACAGTGGGTGCAGCCCATGGATGGCGAGCTGAAGCAGAGTGGGGCGTCACCTCACCTGGGAAGCACAAGGGATCAAGAGATTTCCCTTTCCTAGCCAAGGGAAGGCGTGAGAGACTGTACTGGGAGGAACGGTGCATTCCGACCCAGATACTGTGCTTTTCCCACAGTCTTCGCAACCAGCAGACCAAAAGATTCTCTCTGGTGCCTGGCTTGGTGGGTCCCACCTCCAAGGAGCCCAGCGAGCTGAAATCCACTGGCTTGAAATTGTCATTGCTAGCACAGCAGTCTGAGGTCGAACTGGGATACTCGAGCTTGGTGGGGCAAGGGGCATCCACCATTGCTGTGACTTGAGTAGGAGGTTTCACCCTCACAGTGTAAACAAAGCCTCTGGGAAGTTTGAACTTGGCGGAGCCCACTGCAGCTCCCTGGGACTGAGCACCTGGGGGAAGGGGTGGGTATGGGTCCAGCTTCAGCAAACTTAAACGTCCCTGCCTGACAGCTCTGAAGAGAGCAGGAGTTCTCTCAGCACAGTGTTTGGGCTCCTGTAAGGGACAGACTGCCTCCTCAAGTGGGTCCCTGACCTGTGTATCCAGGCTGGGATATAGAGTAGGGGCCGACAGACATCTCATACAGGAGAGCTCTGGCTGACATCTGACCGGTGCCCTTCTGAGGTGATGCTTCCAGACATAGGAACAAGCAGCAATCTTTGTTGTTCTGCAGCCTCTGCTGGGGATACCCAGGCAAACAGAGTCTGGAGTGGACCTCTAGCAAACTCCAGCAGACTTGCAGCAGAGGGGACTGTTAGAAGGAGAACTAACAAACAGGAATAGTACCAACATCACCATCAAAAACCAAAGGTAGATAAATCCGCAAGGATGGGGAGAAACCAGCGCAAAAAAGCTGAAAAGTCCAAAAACTAGAACACCTTTTCTCCTCCAAAGGATGACAACTTCTCACCAGCAAAGCAACAAAGCTGGACAGAGAATGAGTTTGACAGATTGACAGAAGCAGGCTTCAGAAGGTGGGTAATAACAAACTCCTCTGAGCTAAAGGAGCATGTTCTAACCCAATATAAGGAAGCTAAGAAACTGGGAAAAAGGTTAGACAAATTGCTAACTAGAATAACCAGCTTAGAGAAGAATTTAAATGACCTGATGGAGCTGAAAAACACAACGTGAGAACTTTGTGAAGCATAAACAAGTATCAGTAGCTGAATCGATAAAGTGGAAGAAAAGATATCAGAGATTGAAGATTAACTCAATGAAATAAAGTGAGAAGACAAGATTAGAGAAAAAAAGAGTAAAAAGAAACAAATAAAGCCTCCAAGAAATATGGAACTATGTGAAAAGACCAAATCTACGTTTGATTGGTGTATGTGAAAGTGACGGGGAGAATGGAACAAAGTTAGAAAACACTCTTCTGGGTGTTATCCAGGAGAAGTTCCCCAACCTAGCAAGGCAGGCCAACAACATTCAAATTCAGGAAATACAGAGAACACCACAAAGATATTCCTCAAGAAGAGCAGCCCCAAGACCCATAATTGCCAATTCACCAAGGTTGAAATGAACGAAAAATGTTAAGGGCAGCCAGAGAGAAAGGTTGGGTTACCCACAAAGGGAAGCCCATCAGACTAACAGTGAATCTCTTGGCAAAAACCCTACGAGTCAGAATAGAGTGGGGGCTAATAATATTCAACATTCCCAAGAAAAGAATTTTCAACCGAGAATTTCACATCCAGCCAAATTAAGCTTCATAAGCTAAGGATAAATAAAATTCTTTACAGACAAGCAACTGCTGAGAGATTTTGTCACCACCAGGCCTGCCTTACAAGAGCTCCTGAAGGAAGCACTAAACATGGAAAGGAGCAACTGGTACCAGCCACTGCAAAAACATACCGAATTGTAAAGACCATCAATGCTATGAAGAAACTGCATCAACTAACGGGCAAAATAACCAGCTAGCTTCATAATGACAGGATCAAATTCACACATAACAACATTAACCTTAAGGGTAAATGGACTAAATGCCCCAATTAAAAGACACAGACTGGCAAATTTGTTAAAGAGTCAAGACCCATCAATGTGCTGCATTCAGGAGACCCATCTCACGTGCAAAGACACACATAGGCTCAAACTAAAGGGATGGAGGAAGATTTACCAAGTAAATTGAAAGCAAAAAAAAAAAAAAAAAGCAGGGGTTGCAATCCTAGTCTCTTATAAAAGAGACTTTAAACCAACAAAGATCAAAAGAGACAAAGAAGGACATTACATAATGGTAAAGAGATCAATGAAACAAGAAGAGCTAACTATCCTAAATATATATGCACCTAATACAGCAGCACCCAGATTCATAAAGCAAGTTCTTGGAGACCTACAAAGAGACAGACTCCCACACAATAATAGTGGGAGACCTTAACACCCCAGTTTCAATATTAGATAGATCAATGAGACAGAAAATTAACAAGGATATCCAGGAGTTGAACTCAGCTCTGGACCAACCAGACCTAATAGACGCCTACAGAACTCTCCACCCCAAATCAATAGAATATACGTTCTCAGCACCACATCACACTTATTCTAAAACTGACAACATAATTGGAGGTAAAACACTCATCAGTAAATGCAAAAGAACAGAAGTCATAACAGTCTCTCAGATCACAGTGCAATTGAATTAGAGCTCAGGATTAAGAAACTCACTCAAAAACGCACAACTACATGGAAACTGAGCAACCTGCTCCTGAATGGACTACTGGGTGTAAATAACAAAATAAAAGCAGAAATAAAGATGTTATTGGAAACCAATGAGAAAAAGACACAACATAGCAGAATCTCTGGGATACATTTTAAGCAGTATGTAGAGGGAAATTTATAGCATTAAATGCCCACAAGAGAAAGCAGGAAAGATCCAAAATCGACACTCTAACATCACAATTAAAAGAACTAGAGAAACAAGATCAAACAAATTCAAAAGCTAGCGGAAGACAAGAAATAACTAAGATCAGAGCAGAACTGAAGGAGATACAGACACGAAAAACCCTTCAAAAAATCAATGAATTCAGGACCTAGTTTTTTGAGAAGATCAACAAAATAGACCGCTAGCCAGACTAATAAAGAAGAAAAGAGAGAAGAATCAATTAGACACAATAGAAAATGGTAAAGGGTATATCACCACTGATCCCACAGAAATACAAACTACCATCAGAGAAGACTATAAACACCTCTATGCAAATAAACTAGAAAATGTAGAAGAAATGAATAAATTCCTGAACACGTACACCCTCCCAAGACTAATCCAGGAAAAAGTTGAATCCCTGAATAGATGAATAACAGGTTCTGAAATTGAGGCAGTAATTAATAGCCTGCTAACCAAAAAAAGCCCAGGACCAGGTGGATTCACAGCTGAATTATACCAGAGGTACAAAGAGGAGCTGATACCATTCCTTCTGAAACTGCTCCAAACAATAGAAAAAGAAAGAGACTCCTCCATAACTCATTTTATGAGGCGAGTATCATCCTGATAACCAAAACCTGGCAGAGACACAACAAAAAAAGAAAATTTCAGGCCAATATCCCTAAAGAACATTGATGTGAAAATCCTCAATAAATACTGGCAAACCAAATCCAGCAGCACATCAAAAAGCTTATCCACCATGATCAACTCCGCTTCATCCCTGGGATGCAAGGCTGGTTCAACATATGTAAATCAGTAAACATAATCCATCACATAAACAGAAGCAATGACAAAAACCACATGATTATCTCAATAGATGCACAAAAGGCCTTTGAGAAAATTCAACACCCCCTCATGCTAAAAACTCTGAATAAACTAAGTATTGATGGAACATATCTCAAAATAATAAGAGCTATATATGACAAACCCACAGCCAATATTGTACTGAATGGGCAAAAACTGGAAGCATTCCCTTTGAAAACCGGCACAAGACAAGGATGCCCTCTCTCAGCCCTCCTATTCAACATAGTATTGGAAGTTCTGGCCAGGGCAGTCAGGCAAGAGAAAGAAATAAAGGGTATTCAGTTAGGAAAAGTGGAATTCAAATTGTCTCTATTTGCAGATGACATGATTGTGTATTTAGAAAACCCCATTGTCGGAGCCCAAAGCCTTAAGCTAATAAGCAACATCAGCAGTCTCAGGATACAAAATCAATGTGCAGAAACCACAAGCATTCCTATACACCAGTAACAAACAGCCAAATCATGAGTGAACTCCCATTCACGATTGCTACAGAGAGAATAAAATACCTAGGTATCCAGCTTACAAGGGATGTGAGGGACCTCTTGAAGGAGAACTACAAACCACTGCTCAAGGAAATAAGAGGGGACACAAATGGAAAAACATTCCATGTGCATGGATAGGAAGAATCTATCATGAAAATGGCCATACTGCCCAAAATAGTTTATAGATTCAATGCTATCCCCATCAAACTACCATTGACTTTCTTCACAGAATTATAAGAAACTACTTTAAATTTCATACGGAACCAAAATAGAGCCCACATAGCCAAGACAATCCAAAGCAAAAAGAACAAAGCTGGAGGCATGATGCTACCTGACTTCAAACTATACTACAAGGCTACAGTAACCACAATAGCATGGTACTGATACCAAAACAGATATACAGACCAGTGGAACAGAACAGAGGCCTCAGAAATAATGCCAGACATCTACAACCATCTGATCTTTGACAAACTTGACAAGAAATGGGGAAAGCATTCCCTATTTAATAAATGGTATTGGGAAAACTGGCTAGCCATTATGCAGAAAGCTGAAACTGGATTCCTTCCTTACATCTTGTACAAAAAGTAACTCAAGATGGATTAAACACTTAAATGTAAGACCTAAAACCATAAAAATCCTAGAAGAAAACCTAGGCAGTACTATTCAGGACATAGGCATGGGCAAACACTTCATGACTAAATCACCAAAAGCAATTGCAGCAAAAGCCAAAATTGACAAATGATATCTAATTAAGAGTTTCTGCACAGCAAAATAAACCATCATCAGAGTGAACAAGCACCTTACAGAATGGGAGAAAATTTTTTGCAATCTATCCATCTGACAAAGGGCCAATATCCAGAGTATAAAAAGAACTTACACAAATTTCCAAGAAAACAACAACTCCATCAAAAAGTGGGTGAAGCATATAAAGAGACACTTCTCAAAAGAAGACATTTATGCAACCAGTAAACATATGAAAAAATGCTCATCATCACTCGTCATTAGAGAAATGCAAATCAAAAACCACAATGAGATACCATCTCACTCCAGTTGGAATGGCAGTCATTAAAAAGTCAGGAAACAGATGCTGGAGAAATAGGAACACTTTTACACTGTTGGTGGGAGTGTAGATTAGTTCAGCCATTGTGGAAGACAGTGTGGTGATTCCTCAGGGATCTAGAACTATAAATACTATTTGACCCAGCAATCCCATTACTGGTTACATACCCAAAGGATTATAAATCATTCTATTGTAAAGACACATGCACACATATGTTTATTGCTTCGCTGTCCACAATAGCAATGACAGGAACCAACCCAAATGCGCATCAGTGATAGACTGGATTAAGACAATATGACACATATACAGCATGGAATACTCTACAGCCATAAAAAGGATGAGTTCATGTCCTTTGCAGGGACATGGATGAAGCTGGAAACCATGATTCTCAGCAAACTAACAAAAGAACAGAAAACCAAACACCGCATGTTCTTACCTCTAAGTGGGATTTGAACAATGATAACACATGGACACAGGGAGGGGAACATCACACACCAGGTCCTGTCAGGGGGTCGGGGGAGGGATAGCATTAGGAGAAATACCTAATGTAGATGACGGATTGATAGGTGCAGCAAACCACCATGGCACCTGTATACCTATGTAACAAACCTGCACATTCTGCACGTGTACCCCAGAACTTAAAAGTATAATTTAAAAAAAAAAGGAAAAAACACATTTCTTGGACCCATGGTAGAAAAACTGATCACTATCCAAATATCCACTCTCTTACTCTTGGTCAATTGAACCCTTCAACTTTTAGTTAGGTACATGGCTACTTTGCAGTAAGATGTGACTGTGGTGTGTGAGCCAGGCTGATTTGCGCAGAAGAAATTGTGTAACTTGCAAGTCATATCCTCAGAAGAGAAGGTGCTCTCCCTGTCTTCTTCCCACCCTTCCCCTGGATTGGAGGAGAGATGCGTTATTGCCGACCACATGGGCAATAACTCCCTAGGAGGTGAAAGAGCAGCAGGATAAAAGGAACCTGGGTCCTTGGATACCGTCATGAAATAGAGCTGCCTTTTCTCTGTGGCTCTCCCACTTAACTCTGGACTATTATATGAGAAAGAAAGAAACTAAATTGTTTGAAAAATAAATAAATAAAAGATAGATAAATCGGGAGGGAGTGACTACAAAAGTTGCTTATCAGGTGTTCTAATTGGTTTACAGAAATAACATTGGTTAATGATTTTCTATACATTGTTAAATTATAGGGTGTGTGGCATTTTATGTCTACTTGAGGTCAGTTAGTCTAGAGCTTGAATAGCAAGTGGCTTCAAGGGGTAATTATTTACTCCAAGGGGAAATAAGACATAACTGCTGTTACATTTTAAATGCCTTTTTGGTACTGGTAACTTAGGCCCATATTCCATATTCCTTAGATAAAAAGTTTCTCTTCCCCCCTCCCTCCCCAGCCTTTACTCCTGTGGTCAAAAATCTTTCTTCTTGAAAGCATTGTTAATCAAAATCTAAGTGTCATGATGTCCCTTGTCACCGGGAAAGCTCACTCCCAGGTCGTGCTGTCCCATGTTGATGAGGGAGGAGGAAATGTCTCAGTGAGGAATTTTAAGAGCTTGCAAAAGCTGACTTAGGATGGCATCGCAGAGTGGTAGAAATGAGACCTCATTTAAGTTATTGATTTATGTAAGTCATTGCTTGTTGAATCATCCCTAGTCTTTGGAATCCCATGATTTTAGTTTTCTCCAAAGTAAAACAATAAGAGATACATAACATTAAGAATTTGTATAGTAGAAATATAATGCACACATTGACTACAATAAAAAAGTGAATTTACATGTCAGAATGAAAAAAGAACCTATTCTTTAGGGAGCCAACAACCAACAAAATCGTGAAAAAAATTAAAACCTGGTTCTTCTTTACAGACTGGTTGTAGCCAGGAAATAAGTCAGGATTTAGTCCAGGTGGTTGACAAATAACAAAACTCAAAAACAATGGTCAGGCCTAGAATCTAATAAGAGGTGTGTTACAGTTTTCTAATGAAACATGATTTTTCTGTCTCTAGTCTTTTATTTTTAAAAAATATATAATTTTACATATATAAAATGTATATATTTATACCTAGAAATTTTTTCTTTCTTTTAGAGATAGTCTCCCTCTGTCACTCAGGCTATTGTGCAGTGGCATGATTATAACTCATTGCAGCCTTGAATTCCTGGGCTCAAGTGATCTTCCACCTCAGCCGTGAGTAGCTAGGCTTACAGGCACAAGCCACTACACCCATCCAATCCCTCTTTTCTACCAAAGAGAAATAAACCAATTTATTTGCAAAGTAAGTTTTAGAGTTATTACACTTGGCCTGATTATTTGTATGAAGTGCAACAAGAGTAGTTATTGGTCATATAGACTAGTTGGCTTTGCTGAAACTTTTTCATAAGAAATTTAGATTAGACTTTTAGAAACATCTCAAGTCTAAGAAGTCAAGCCAGGGATTAATCATCAGACTGCCTGTAATACTTTCACAGTTTGGTGAATTCTTCTCTTCTTCAAGTCCCAAAATATTTTACTATTCCTGAAACTCTCAGAAAGTGACATTTTTTACAACCACAAGTCAAGATTCCTGTAAGGGAACAATATAGACAAGATATTAGACCAAGTCTTTCCAAGGGGCTTTTTATTGTCTCTATAAAGTCAACCTTAATTCCTCAAAGTAGTTTGGTCATATGCTGTTCCAGTTAAACCTTGGTACAATAACCAGTGTCTCCAGTGTGTCCTGTTACAAAACAAACAAAATAATTGCACTTACACAAATAACTGTATTGTCATAAATGCCATAAAATAAGAATATTCACAAATAGTTCCCAAATTCTGGAGAAAATCAGATAGAGAGGAAGGTAAATGTTTTACTTTTGCCCACAAAAGTATACTTTACCTAATTGCTGTGAGCTATAAATGACTCAAAAAAAAATTTGGACTCTGGCAAAACAAATATGAGAAGAATCAACAATGTTTCAAACCAAAAGTGATTAAAAAATCTTTTCAGTCCTCTATCAGTTCAGTCCCATGTAATTAATTCCTGTTCTGTTTCATGTTGACTTAGCAGTCTTCATTAACACATCAGTTTTTTATTCGAATTTTGGAAATTTTTACCCAGTCCAATGGTGTCATCTCCATAGTTATCTGAAACCTATATTCAAGAGTAATTGAATATGGTACAAACTTGTATTCAAAGTCCTTTCCATGAATTTCTTTGAAGACACACACTTTAGGATTTGGAGGGAAAGAAAGCTCTTTAAAAAACAAAACAAAACAGGCCAGGTGCAGGGGCTCACACCTGTAATCCCAGCACTTTGGGAGGCTACGTGGGCGGATCATGAGGTCAGTAGTTTGAGACCAGCCTGACCAACATGATGAAACGCTGTCTTTAATAAAAATACAAAAATTAGCCGGGCATGGTGGCACGCACCTGTAATCCCAGCTACTCGGGAGGCTGAGGCAGGAAAATTGCTTGAACCTGGGAGGCTGATGTTGCAGTGAGCCGAGATCATGCCATTGTACTCCACCCTGGGCAACAGAGTGAGACTCCGTCTCAAAAAAAAAAAGACATGAGAATTAAACAGTTTACTGCATATACCAAGGCATCTCATATGTTTAGGAATTGCATACAATTTTGGAACACATATCAATAACATATACATACAACTGTAACTCAAAGAAAGCTGAACACTGTTGTTTGACAATGCTTTTCCATGTTTGAAATTTGATTTGGGGGAACTGTATCAGATATCAAAGGTTTAAAACACTAGATATGGCCGGGCATGGTGGCTCACGCCTGTAATCCACCACTTTGGGAGGCCGAGGCAGGCGGATCACCTGAGGTCAGGAGTTCGAGACCAGCCTAGCTAACATGGTGAAACCCCGTATCTACTAAACGTACAAAAAAATTAGCTGGGCATGGTGGCATGCGCCTGTAATCTGAGCTACTTGGGAGGCTGAGGCAAGAGAATCACTTGAACCCGGGAGGAGGAGGTTGCAGTGAGCTGAGATCATGCCACTGCACTCCAGCATGGGCGACAGAGCAGGGCTCCATCTCAAAAAATAGATAAATATAAATAAAACAGTAGATATCAAAATAAGAAAGTTTTGAAACGCTCAATGTTAAAATAGGATCACAGGTCATTGTAAAATAATTAGTCATTTAAACAAAGTGGTAAGTCAACAATTTTTAAAAAGTCAAAACCTGTACTCTTTGATAGGCAGGAGACTCCATCAAAGAATAAGTTTGAGGGGACTGTATCAAAGAGTAAGACTCGGTTTTCCAAATAAGACCTTATAAAGGCAGCATGAGCCCAAGAAAATCTCTCTCCCTCCTTTTCTTTTGTAGTTTACTCAAAAGTAAACAAAACCTTTTACTATCTCCTGTTAACACTACATGAAAATCTTGTTCAAAAGAAGTAACCAAATCCTACCTTTGTATCAGTATATTATTAATATTAAAAGTAATTTTAATAAAATCTTACAATAAACAGATCCATCTGATCCCAATCATCTTTGACCAGATAAGATATTCATAAATCTTTTATAACCTCTTACAGTTTTTTCTTTCTCCAACTTTTTAAATTTAGTTCTAGCTATATCACGTAAATTCTGAAACAATCTTTAAATAACCTCTAAACTAGACAAAATTACTTTTCCTTTAGCAAAACCCACACCCTCCTCTCTTTTTTATAACTTTCTTCACGAAAAACACGTCCTGCTTTCCTTGTACACTTTGCATACAGAAGTATTTCCCATGTATCTAGTACTTTTACTTACATATATTAACTATGATTTTAACTCTTAGTACTAATTTCAAGTGAAAAACCTAGGAAGTAAGTAGTAGTTAATTGTTTTATGTCCATATTTGTAGACAAATCATTTCATGGTTTTGTAGAAAGATACTTCTACAAAATATAAATGATATCTACTTTTTTGTTTATTAACAGATCTAAATATTATTAACAGATCTGAATATATTTAGCTTTTATATACCTTGTAAAAACAAAATACCAAATTATGTAAAGTAAAACATGAAGCTGAATGTCAGCTTTTAATTAGGCTAATTTCTGGCTATAGACCTCTTTCAAAGAAAAAATAATGTTTCCAAATTTCTTAACAGATTTTAGCTGGAATAAACAGCCAATATTCCTGTCTTTTGACTTTTTTTTTCTTTTTAACCAAAGGTACCTTTCCAAGTGACTCACCAAAACCAATAAGCCTTAAGAAAAATTGTTATGACTTGACCAAGGATACACAAGGCATCTCCAGAGAGGTGCAAAGCAAGCTCTCACAAGATCCAGAACCACCCCAAAGACGGTTTAAATAATGAAAGTCTTGATAGCCACAAATAAAGTGCAAATCCACATTTTTGCTTGGCTATACTCTCTAGTGGTTCAGCTGACCACAGAAGAAGACAGGAAATCAGAAGCTCTTCGTGGAGGGGAAAAGGATCAATAACAAATGGGAAGCCTAAAGGGTCAAGAGTCATATTAATATTGTAATAATTGAAAATAATTCAAATTCTTAATAAATGTTTCTCTCCTGAGCTAAAGATATTAACCAAAGAAAGGAATTGTTTGTTGTTCTAAAGATTTTTAACTCTGTTTTAGATCTTAGTTGGAATGCTGCTTGGCTAATTCCTGCATGTTAACATTTCAAAGACATTATAAGATTTATCTCTCCGAGGGACCGTGAACTCCAGCTGGGCATAAAGGGTATCATCAGTGCCATTCATCAGTCCTGGTTTTGAAAAAAAATTGTTAGATCTGTATTTTTATAATCTCAGTAGTTTTATTCTCATTTTGTAGTTGCACTGTTTGCTCCTTTTGTTCCAAATTTAAATACATTTCTTTCTTTTAGACTATTAATCTTCTAGTAACCCATTTTATTGCCCTAAGCAATTATTAGGTTCTTTTAAAGGGATGACACTTCATGTGAAATATGTAGAAAAAATGTACAACTCAAAAGTCCAGAGCTGAAAGCAAACTAAGGAAGAAGGATGTAGGTAAAAGCCAGTTAAGACAAGGTGGCCTGGCCTGGCGCTGTGGCTCATGCCTGTAATCCCAGCACTTTCGGAGGCCAAGGCAGGTGGATCACTTGAGGCCAGTGAGACCAGCCTGGCCAACGTGATGAGATCCCGTCTGTACTAAAAATAAAAAAAATTAAGGCCGGGCGCGGTGGCGCAAGCCTGTAATCCCAGCACTTTGGGAGGCCAAGGCGGGCGGATCACGAGGTCAGGAGATCGAAACCATCCTGGCTAACACGGTGAAACCCCGTCTCTACTAAAAATACAAAAAATTAGCCGGGCATGGTGGCGGGCACCTGTAATCCCAGCTACTTGGAGGCTGAGGCGGGAGAATGGCGTGAACCCGGGAGGCGGAGCTTGCAGTGAGGCGAGATTGCGCCACTGCACTCCAGCCTGGGCGACAAGCGAGACTCCGTCACAAAAAAAAAAAAAAAAAAAAATTAGCCGGGTGTGCTAGCGGGCGCCTGTAATCCCGGCTACTTGGGAGACTGAGGCAGAAGAATTGCTTGCACCCGAGAGGCAGAGGTTGCAGTGAGCCGAGATCATGCTACTGCACTCCAGCCTGGGTGACAGAGTGAGACGGTCTCAAAAAAAAAGACAAGATGGCCTGAAAAGCACCTTCACCGAAGACTTATGTAAATGTAAGCCAATGGTATGTTTCTAGTGACTTAGCACTCCCTCTCCAGGAACAGTGAGGCAGAGACCCTTACAAAGGAAGATTTCTTTTGTAGATGTAAATTTTTTATAAATAGCCAACTAAATGACAGAAAGCTGTATTTTGGACACCGATTTTGTTGAATTGGGTGGTCTCTTTATGTTCACTTTTGTTAGCTAAAATTGCTGAGTTCGGCTGGGAAAGCCCATTAAGGAAAAGGGCAAAAAAAGCATAATATATGTGGACTCAGCATGGATAACTCTGATAAAGAAGCAGTCCTGAAGGGTTACCCCCAGGTTAAAGACCTCTCTTCTGAAAAAGGAGGGTTTGAAAGAACAGCCCAAATAAAATGTAGACCTTCAACCAAAGAGTGGTATAGGTCCAGATTATTAGTAGGACTTTTGTCCAGTAATTTATCTTGGAATTGGAAGAACATGAGAGGTTCACAGTTGGCCAGGTGCCAAGTCCAGGAATGGCTAAGGGTGCGTTACTTTGAATCCTGCTCACAGTGCCATAAATGTCAACCTAAAAGGAAGAAACTGAGGCATAGTTAATCTAGATAATTTATTTGGGCCAAGGTTGAGGACTGCAGCCTAGGACACACTTCCAAGTGGCCTTGGGGAGTGCTCTAGAGAACAGAAGAGAGGCTCATATTTTTAGAGAAAAAAAGGATGAATCAGGAAAGGGATTGATTACAAAAAGTTATTCATCAGAAATTCTTGTTGGTTTACAGAAATAACGTTGGTTATTTATTGTCTATACATTTTTGAATTATGCTGTGTATGGCATTTAATGACTATTTGGGGTCAGTTAGTCTAGAGGTTACATAGCATGTGGCTTCAAGAGGTAATTATTTAGTTCAAGGGGGAGTGAGACATGACTACTGTACATTTTAAATGCCTCTCTGGGCCTGATAATTTGAAAGGACTCGAATTCCATAGAGCAAAAGCTTCTTTTTTTAAATTTTCATAACCCTCATGTTTAGTTAACGTTGGTGACGTTCATGAATCAAAAAACCCAAGCCATTAGAAACCAAGCCATTTTTATCACTTCTGCTGCCTAGCGTGTCGGGCAGTCATGTTATGTTGAAATTGCCTTCGAATGGTTTCAGCAACTTTTCCCATATGTAGGATATTGAACCACTCCAGAAAATCTTAAATCCCTTTTGTAGAGGAAGAGATGATTAGACGAGAAATACTTAGTGTCTGCCACAGATTTATACAGAAAAAAAAAATGTTTGTTTTTAGTTTCTGGTCGTTGTTGTTACTTTGTTGGTAGTGAAAAATGAGTTAGTTTTGTTGTTGTTGGCCAGGCTTTAGGCCTTATCCTGTGAAGGACAACTTGAAGCATAAAATTCAAGCTGTTTCTGGAGATTGATACAGGTTCGTTAGCTGGACAATTAAACTTTTTACTTGTCTTGCAAGTCTTCAACTTAGATTTGTCATATTTGGTTATCATAATCAAATGGAAATAGTTTTTGCCCCGTCTTGCTGAGCTTTTAGATTTTGAGATCATTTGTAATATAAAATTCAGTGATTATTATTTTTTTTTCTACTGGGGGCAGACACATTTAATTACAGAAAGCCATTTGTCATGGAATCTTTTTTTCTAAAAACTACCTAGCATTAAAAAAAATCTGATCATAATTACATTGCTAGCAGGATAAACTAGCAATAATTATATGTGGTATCAACTAATACGAAAAAAATTCTCTGTGAAATGCATCTGGAACACTTTTCATTTCCTATTCTTAATTTGCAGTTTTAGGAATTGTTTAGTGGTGGTTGAAAGTGATCAGCGTTTTCTTCTCTTATGAGCCTGGGAGTCTTATTAGTAAAAGATTTGGCAAAAGTTAGAAGAAAATGTCAAGCATTTGAATCTTCTCAAGGAATGAGTTTTTTCAGGGTGTAACCAATTTTTTTGGACAGGCAAAGATTTAACCCAAGTAGTACGTCGTACAAAGGTGCCTTTAAAGCTCAGCATTCTTTCTTATGTAAAAACTGATAAAAATTTCATGGAAATTTTTGGGTATCAATTTTTCTTAGATTTAAAATTAAAATATCTTTTGAGTACCTTGGGAAATAGTATATTCTTACAAAATAGATGACCTGTTTATTCAGCTGAATGTCCTTGTGAAAATTGACATTGCTTTACTGACACTAATAATCTACGTGCAGCTGAGCAAGCCCAGAAGCTAACTTTGGAATGTTTTGAGATGCTTACCATTTTGAGTACAAAGTAATTTTAGAATCTTGGATACAGGCTAACTGAAGTGTTATGGTAATATCGTACCGATATCATTTCTGTTACTTATATTTGTTACTGTTTTAAAAGTAGCCAAAAATGGCCAGGCACAGTGGCTCACATCTGTAATCTCATTACATTGGGAGGCCAAGGCAGGAGGATTGCTTGAGACCAAGGAGTTCAAGGCCAGGGGGCAACGTAGCAAGACCTCCTCTCTATTGAAATATGTATTTTTTAAAGTAGTCAGAAACATGTACTTAATTTACTGCCAAGGATACAGCTATATAAAGTCCTGAGATCTTTAATAAATAACTTGAATGTCTGAATGACTTGGAAACAAGTTCTGAATTCGCTTACTGATTTCATGTGTCTGGCGCTCTTTAGCTAAATACACCATCCTCAAAATGTAGAAATTGTTAAGGGACAGTTCTTGTTGAGACATTTCTGTCTTAGCATCATTTTGTGGTTAGAATGCAGTAAACCTACTCGAATAAGCTCGATTAAGAATTAAATCTATTAGTGAAAATAAATACATGGGAAGTTCAGAGAAAATTATGTTCAATTCAATAAACTCACCAGGTCTCTGTAATTTAAAAAAAAAAAAAAAAGAAAAGGACCTACTTCTAGATCTTCTGACATCCATTTGTTCATTTCCAAAATATATTTTGAGAGCAAAAAAAAAAAAAGTATTCCTTCTTGTGAAGGTAAGTTTTCATAATACTTTATGTCCTCGTTGGTATATCATAATTTTGTCTTCTTTTCCGAGAACATTTTGTTTCTCTTCCATTTATGTTCCTTATTTCAATTAATTCTTGTTTCATTTCTTCTGTAAAAATCCATTATTAGTTTTTGAATTTATCTTTCATATTTTGTTTTTAAATAATATCCCTAGAAGTGTGCTCACAAATATATATTTTCCTTTTAGAGTGTGCTACTTTGTAGCTGTTTCAGTTTTGTGGGGTTTTTTTTAAGAAAAATGTTATCATTTGGCATATTAATTTTCATTTTTTGTTTTGTTATAGTTGCTTTGCATGCTTTGCATAAATGATTAAATCTTTTGCCTACTTATGAACAGGAAAAAAAAAAATGTGGAAGCCATCATATGTCAAAACTGGATTCAAAATATTCTGAAGGCATTACTTCCTAAAAGAAAACAAAGTAACTCTAGTTCATGAGAATCCAGGGAAGAAGAGAAAACCTATCCAGCCATCTGTAGTATAGCTGAGTCTATGACACATACCTTCCAGGGGTTGCTTTGGGAGCCTCCGAGAAACGTGGAGTACATCCAAAAGAAAAATACAAGGTCCATATACAAGCAGGAAAAATAAGGGCAAAATAAAATGCTGGGTTTTTTTTTTTTTTAATGCTAATAAACTTGACCGTCTCAAAAAAAAAAAAAAAAAAAAAGAATTAAATCTATTTTGTGAATAGGTCTTTAAAAACCCAATTGCAGAAGTACAAACCAGGCCTCCTCCTCCCCTTTGTGGGTGGGGGTCAGATTCTCCTATAAGAGAGGGCAAACTAGGTATGATTAGTATACCTGCTAGAAAGAACAGTGACGTGGCCAGGGCAAACAAAGTTGTCTCATGGCTGTAATAATTTTTTTCTGGACTCATGTGCAACTAAAGAAACGTGCTAGTTATACTGATGCTTAAAGGATTTGCCCTCTACTTTATTACAGAGGATCTGTGGGAGTGGAACTATAACCTCTTCTTTATAAGACAGTATTACAGAAAAGGGAGAAGGAGAAAGAAGAATCTTAAATATAGTGGGGAATCATCTGGAAAGAGCTCAGATTAATTTTTATAAAATTTTATAAGATTTTATAAGATTATATATTTTTATAAGATTAAAGCCTCTTCCTGGAAGTCTCATTTTTAAAATGCTTATGGTAGTGACATTTTATTATACATGAGTTTAACTTTTGAATATCCAGCTGTACATGTCTTGACAGATAAAATGACAGTTTCAATAATAAAGACAATTCTGCCCATCCTAGGAAGCTTATGCCCTTGCAGATGAGAATCTGCTATTCTCTCTTAGTTTGTACGTGTCTCCCATCAGGTGAGCATGTCATATAGAGTGTAAATAGTTTAAATAAAATAATGGCCCTGAATGTTATTCTACTAAATGTTATGTTATGTTATGATTTAAGGAGATTTTAGGGGTAATTTTGACTATGTTAGTTTTGTGGATTATTTGGAAGAAAGGGGAATTTTGTGCACTCTGGGCTGGAGTATAAAGTTAGTGTGTAAAGCCAAAGTCAGAATCACCCTTGAAAGTTCCTTAACTCATGAAAGCCAGTATGAAATCTTTTGTGTACATATACATTCTTGAGCATTAATTCTTACGCACATTTAAATTGGAGAGTCACTAGGCTAGACTGAAAGGCAAAAAGAAAGTATACAGGTGTTGTATATTCATTCAGCTTTAAAGATGGTATAGGTAGAGAATTCTAAAATGTTCCTTTTTGCCTGCCAGCTTTACTTCATTTTGTTTTAATAATAAACTTCTAGAATCTTAATTCTTACTAACAGTGTATTTGTTATGAGAATTTCAGGAGCTTGTTAGCCTCACATTTCTGTGAGAAAGCTTCTGAAATCAGTTGGTTAAATTCTAAGGTTAGCCATTAAGTAGGTTTATGATAAAACTTTGTTTTATTGTAGTTTTCATTATTTCCCTTTTCTTTTGCTTTGGTATTTTAGTAACATCACTTTTAAGAGTCTCCCTTCTCATCTCTATTAAAGGAGGCAAAGGAAGAGATTTGGTATCAAGTCCTTCATTCAACTAAAGTGGGGAGAGAGGGAAGTAGTATGCCCCTGTAGGTTTGTGGTTGCTGTGGGAATCAATGTAAAAACCCCTTTAAGAGGATAAAAATGGGACAGTTAACTGGAAACTTATCAATGAGACATTCTCTTTCTAGAGCTTTTTCTGTTCTAGCATGTTCCCCCCAGGTTTAAGAAGATATCCCACACTCTTATTTGTCTCTTCAGTATATAATCTCAATTGTGAGATTACAAAATAATTTCTCTTTAATAATATGCCCCAGGTGAGAATGGGAGTAAAATTCTGGTGTTCTTCATTTGTTGCTAGTGTCAGCAGTGACTGAAACATAGGCTGTCTCAGCCTGGGCCCTGTAGTACACGCTCAGACCTGGGCTGGCTTACTCTTCATATGGCTCCTTAGTATAGAGGAGGAACCACAAAGTCCAAGATTGGGCACTACATTCACACCACTCAGCAGGCACACCTTTTTCTCCTAAGGAAAAAAGAAAAGTATATGTCCTGAGAGACATAAATGGCTAGTCAGCCATAGTTTATTTTGGGGAAAGGAGGAAGGGGAGATTACCCTAGGATGCACCCTATTTTTCACATATTGTTTCTACTACTTTTGGTTAAATTGTAGACACATCTGTTGTTGAAATAGGCTTTTTTAGTGCAGGACATAGTGGTATTCTATATTAATTACTTAAAATATAGTTGAAAAATGAACTTTGAGAATACCTAGAACTGAAATAGATACATTTGCATGGTGGCAACTGAGATCTGATCTGAAGGCCAATTGAGGGCTAATAAGGAGTGAGGTTAAATTTAAGCTTATTACTCTTTTAGGGAAATGATGTGAGTTAGGGTTGAGGCCAAGAAATTTTTACTATATTCTGAAAGTTGTGAGACTTCATTATTTAGAGCTAACCTCATAGTGCTCACTGTGAGCCCTCACCTTAGAGGTTATTATCTGCCTATGGAAGAAGCGGTTACTCAGTGAATCCTGTAACATGTGGTTCTGCCACTTTTTCCATAACTGATTAGACCAGGGCAGGCCTCTGGCCCAAGGCTAATGGCTTATGAAGTGACCTGGTATGAAAACTGCATAAATAGCAATAATAAGGTTAATCATCTTTCTCTTTCTCTCCTGTAAACTACTCCCTGAGAGGAGAATAACAGGCAATTCATAATGGGAATTTAAAATAACAGTTTGTTCATTTGTTCATTGGCTCATTCATTTTTTGAATGTCTGTTGTTAGCCAGGTAGTACTCAATACACTTGTGATTTATTCATGACCAGACCAAAATTCACGCTTTCATGGAACTTGGATTTGAGTGGGACAGATAATAAGCATGTATTAGAGTGTCAGCAATAGTCAGTGATATGAAGAAAAATGAAGCAGGTTGAGGGGAGAGAGTGTGCTTAAAGGGGAATTTAGATAGGCTGGTCAAGTAAGGCGTCTCCGAGGAGCTGTAT
The DNA here is from genome assembly GCF_000951035.1 of Colobus angolensis palliatus. Taxonomy (NCBI): domain Eukaryota; kingdom Metazoa; phylum Chordata; class Mammalia; order Primates; family Cercopithecidae; genus Colobus; species Colobus angolensis. The sequence continues at coordinate 1,745,959 of NW_012116333.1, forward strand.
TAAGATATTTATTACACAAAATTAGTTCATGTGGGTATGGAGGTTCATAGGTCCCAGGATCTGCAGTTTGCAAGCTGAAGACCCTGGAGAACTGATGGTGTAGCACCAGTTTGAGTCCAAAGGCCTGAGAACCACAACACTGAATGTAGTTGCAGTCCAAAGGCCAGTAGGCTCAAGATCTAGGAAGAGCCGATATTTCAGTTTGAGTTTAAAGGCAGGAAAACACCAGTGTCCAAGCTCAAGGTAGACAGGAAGAGTTCCCACTTATTCTCAAGAGGATCAGCCTTTTTGTTTTATTCAGGCCTTCGACTGATTGGATGAGACCCACCCACATCACAGAGGGCAGTCAGCTTTACTCAGTCTGTTTATATAAATGTTAAAGTTATGCAAAACACCGTCACAGAAACACCCAGAATAATGTTTGACCAAATATAGGGGCACCCTGTGTCCTAGGCAACTTGATGCATAAAATTAACTGTCATAGATAGGTCTATTTGTAGCCACAGAACCAGGTTAAGTAAAAATAGATAGGCTCTAAGTTACCTCAGTGACTTATTGTCAGGATTGCCTGATGATTAGAGCTGTCTTAAATTCCGAACCTTGTTGTATTACCTGAATTATTTTCCAGGGTCTCTAGAGTCTGGCTGTATGGTTGCATTGAACTTACTCTTTTCTCCTTAAGTATGTTTTATGTAACTAGTTTAACCTGTGTGTTTCTATGTTCAGGCTTGACAGGCTAGCCATTTTATGGATGGGTGGTCAGCCTGGTATATAAAGATATCACAGAAATAAACCTTGAGTCATGAAAACCTAATATAGCACCCCCCCTTTACTAATAAAGAGAAAACACTGGTAAAAATACATGAAACAATTTATTAAGTAATTTATTTTAAAAAGATTTACATTTTGGTTAACTTTTTTAGCAGTTATTTGTTCTAACTCTGTGAAGAGCCTAAGTGTTTTGGAAATCTGAAAATGTAGGAGATGCAGCCGTTTTCCTCAGAAAGACCACAGTCTGATAATAAAATCTGCATAAGTAAATATACAGCAAAGTAGTTTAGATGAGAATTTAGGTTAGAGCCAGTTTGAATGGAAAAGGCTTGTGAAGGTCAAATCTAAGCTAGTCTTAGACAAAATTTGGATAGATAGAAAAGAGTGTTAAAATATTTCATGAAAGGGAAAGGGAAATGAACAAATGATACATCAAAGTTTGGGGGATGGTAGTTTAGCTATGTTGACATGGTTGTAGTCTTCTTGCTGTAGGAGTAGTGACAGGTGAAATTTGAAAGTTAAAGCTGAACGTCAGTATTTCCATACTTTTGGTTGCACATTAATTCTTTTGAGCCTCAGATTATTCCATTTATTAACTGGGATAATAATGCCAATATTTGTTCATATATTTTAATCAGTTACATCTAAATTCTATAACAAGAGTTCCTTTGTTTTTAATCGCAGAAGCCTTCCTGAGTGGGGAAATGAGTCATCAGAAACCGTGCCATTTCCTTCTCACACATACTCTTGCCGTTCAAGCTTCATGATGGAGAGATCAGTATATCAAATGCATCCTCCATAAATCTCACCAGTATCCTTAATACCCTTATCTTGGTGAATGTGGAAAAACTCAAACTCAAAGTGCTTTTTTTCTGTTCTCTCAACACAATAATCACAGAAGACTTATGTGACCAAATGTTGGGTAGGGGGAGTTTCCCACACACCAAGCAAGAGATCACTTTTGCAGCAGACACCTGCTAAGTGTCTTCCAATTCCATTCTGACACTAGTTACGTGGAGATAGCATGAGATTCCACAGGCTGAGGGCCCAGTCCTCTCCTACCGCCTCCAGATACCAGTCTCAAGTTTGGAACTTCTCACTGACTGGCTCCAAGTTGAGGTTCCCATGCCCCTCTCTTTGGGTTAGATTAATTTGCTAGAGCAGCTTTACAAAACTCAGGGAAACACCTTTACCAGTTTATTATAAAGAATATTACAAAGAATGCAGATAATGAGATGTATAGCGTAAGGTATGGGGGAAGGAACACAGACCTTCCAAGCCTCCCCAGGGCACGCCATCTTCCAGAAACCCCCACATGTTCAGCTATCCAGAAATTCCCTAAACCCTGTCCTCTTGAGCCTTTCATGGAGATTTATTGGATAGGCACGATCGACAACCATGTGGAAATGGGATTGAACAAAAAGGATATAATCTGATACTAACAGGCTGAGTGGAGAAACCCACACGCCTGTCTGTTCAGATTCTTCTTAGCCTTTCTGTGCAGCATTCCTTTCTCAAGGGTATGGGACAGGCCCCCTTCTGAAATTAGAGTCTTATGACCTGCAGTCAGAAAGGCAGGGGAAGATTAAAGCCTTGGCTTGAGCTGGTGAAAGGAGGATGGGAAAATCAAGAGAGAGAGATTCTGTTTTCTGAGGCCTAAAGCACCCCAACATCATAACAAAAGACTGTAACAAGGTATATGGGAGTTAGGAGCCAGGAGCTGTGGATGAAAACCTATTATATATATGTTCTCTATATATACAATACATAGAATCGTATATAGTTATTGTTATCTAATATGTAATAGATATATAATATCACACTTGGAAATTGCACTTTCTGTCTCAGTCTCTTGATGGTACTTTTTTATGGCAGTGACATACTAATATCTCCATCCATATGGCCACACATGTGCTCTGGATCCCATTCTTTTCTTCCTTTTTTGGAAATAACATGCTATCTGAGAAACCTATTTTCTTTCTTACTCTCTTTATTGGATCCTTTTCATTAGCATATAAACATGTTCAGGTTGTCTCTATGTTATGTGTTATACTATGCTATATCACACATAATGTATAATCTGATTATCCTCCCTTGACCATTTACTCTTCTTTATCTATTTCATCTTTGGTCTTCTTTGCTAAACTTCTCTAAAGAAGTAGCTGTATCCAGTGTTCTTACACATTTCCCAGTTACACATCAGCTCATTTTAATCTAGCTTCTACTGCGTTGGCTCTACTCAGATGGCTTATTTGACACCTCTCTAACAATCAGTGCTGTTAACCATTTTGTTCTTCAAAACACTCTCTTCCTTTGGCTTCTCCAGTGTGTTCTCCTTATTTTCTGTCTAGGTCTCTGGCTACATCTTCTATGGCTTCCTTGTCAGCTTATCTTTCTCCAATTGCTCATTAAATGCGGTTGTTATAAAGCTGAATCTTAGGTCTCTTTTTACTTAACCACTACTCTTGAATAACTTGTCTCTCATTGCTTCAGTAACAATGACAACTCCTACATTTATCTTTCACCCAGACTGCTCATCTGAGGTCCAGTTCTATATCTAGATAGCAAATTGATTTTTCCATTTGAATGTCTTAAAGTTTTCTCAGACTCAACAGGTTTAAGACTTATAACTTCTCTTCCTCCATGTTCTCTTTATCTTCAAGATTTTTTTGTTTTGTTTTTTGGACTAATATATTTTCGGAGGACTCAAATTCTCTACCCCTTACATTGTAACCACAGGCAATTAATCATTCTAAGATTCAGTTTCATAATCTGTAAGATGGAAAAACTGTAGTTCCTTTCTTAACATAAGGAAACATCAGACAAAATGTGAATATGGGATGTAATACCACGGACTAGATTTACCCTCTAGCTGTAAACAAATAGAATATCATTCTAGGGTTGTTTTCAGTATTAAAATAGTACTTACAAAGCACTTGAAACAGGACCTCACATAAAGTAAGTTTTTTTTTAAGTGTCTGCTTTTATCGTTATTGAATATGGTTATGAAGTTGTTGGATGAAGGCTTAAATCCTTATAAAAAGCAGTTCTCAACTCAGTACTTTAAAATTGCATTTTAAGAAACTAGAAGAAAGAATAGCTCCAAAACAAGCAATGAGAAGGAAATGAAGCATTGAAATATGAAAATGTAAAACATTAGAGAAAAGTAAGAGAAATTAAAATCTTGTTTTTTGAAAAGATCACTAATAGTGATAAAATTCTAGCCAGACTGATTAGAAAAAAGAGAAGACACAAATGAGATTAATATGAATGAAAGAGGAGAGATGAGTATAGATTCTGTAGACATTAAATTGGATAACTTAAATTATTAAATGAGCAATTTCCTTGAAAAACACAAACTACCAAAGCCTGTTTAAGAAGAAATAGTTGCCAAACAGCCCTATATTTAAAAAGTGTATAGATTTATAGTTAAAACATTCCCTCAAAAAGAAATCAACTCATCATAGAAGACTTCACTGAGATAGTCTATGAAACATTTAAAGATGAGTATCAGTTCCATACACTCTTTCCGAAAATAAGAGGGAACACTTCTTAACTCATTTTATGTCAGCATTACTCTAATGTGAAAGAAAACTACAGTCCAGTATTCCTTATAAAAATAGATGGAAAAATCTTCAATGAAATTTTAGCCAGCTGAATCAATATATAAAAAGGATAGTATTTTATGACCAAACGGGATTCATTCCATGAATGCAAGGGTGATTTAACATTTGAAAATCAATCAGTGTAATTCGCCATATGAACCAGCTAAGAAAGAAAAACTATATGATTATTTCAGTATATTCAGAAAAGTCATTTAATAAAATTAGTACCCATTAATGATAAAAACTCTCAAACTAGAATTTAAAGGGAACTTTCTCAACCTGTCTGTTAAAGGACAACTAGTAAAATCCTGTAATATATATATCATGCTTAGTGATGAAAGACTAAATGCTTTCTCTCTAATATCATGAACAGGCACCACTTCTATTCAGCATTGTATGGAAATTATAGGGCAGTAGAGCAAGAAAAAGAAATCAAAGGCATTCAAATTGGAAATGAAGAAATAAAATTGCTTGTGTATATAGAAAATCCCAATACACAAAAAAAGCCTACTAAGACTAATAAGTGAGCCTATTACAAAGTCATTATACAAAAATTAATTGCATTTCTACATACTAGCAATGGGTAATTGGAAATTTAAATAAAAACAAATTAAAATAAAAATATTAGCATTCAAAATCTTAATGCTATGGAGAAGTTAAACAAAATTATGTAAAGCCTGTATGTTAGAAATTATACAGGCCTATGGAAACAAGGGTCATGTCCATGAATCAAAAAAACTCAAAAATTGCTATAATGCCATTTCTCCCCAAATTGATGTATACCATAAATACAATTCCAGCCAGTATCTTTGCAGGCCTTTTTTGTAAAGACTGACAAGCTTAATTCTGATATTTATATAAAAACTCAAAGGACCTAGAATAGCTGACAATTTTTAAAAAGAACAAAGTTTAATGACTTAAATTGCCTGATTTTCACACTTACTGGAAAGCTACATTACTCAAGACAGTGTGGTATTGGCCTAAGGATAAACATTATTAATGGTATAGAAAATAGTTCAGAAATAGGCCCGCACACAAAAATGTTTATCTGATTTTCAGCAAAAATGCCAAGGCAATTCAGTGGAGGAAACTGGTAATCTTTTTAACAAATGGTTTTTGGACAATTCGACATCTGTATGCAAAACAATGAATCTTAACCTTTAAGTGGGCAATGATTTCTTAGACATACAGAACCAAACTGTAAAAGAAAAAATAAATCAGTTGTACATCATCCAAGTTAAAAACTTTTGATCTTCAAAAGTCACTGTTAACACAGTTCCCATCAAAATCTTAGCATTATTTTTTGTAGGCATGGACAAATTTATTCTAAAATGTATATAGAATTATGAAGTAACTGGAAACAATTTTGAGTAAGAAGAATAGAGCTGAAAAAAAATCACACTACTTGATTCTAAGACTTAACGTATAGCATTATACTCAAGACACTGTGGTATTGATCAAAAGATAGATCAGTGAAACAGAATTAAAAGTCCAGAAATAGACCGTACAAGTAGAGCCAACTGAAGTTTGACAAAGATGCAAAAGCAATTAATTGGGGAGAAAAGATGCTTTTTGCAACAAGTAGTATTAGAATAATTAGATAACCAAAGAAATAAACTTTGACTTAAAACTCTTATACAACAGTTATCATAAATCTAAATGTAAAGTGTGAACTATAAAACTTTTATAAGAAAATGAAGGCGAAAATCTTTTTGATCTAGGGCCAGATAAAAATTTCTTGCACCAGCCCGGGCGCGGTGGCTCAAGCCTGTAATCCCAGCACTTTGGGAGGCCGAGACGGGCGGATCACGAGGTCAGGAGATCGAGACCATCCTGGCTAACACGGTGAAACCCCGTCTCTACTAAAAAATACAAAAAACTAGCCGGGCGAGGCGGCGGGCGCCTGCAGTCCCAGCTACTCGGGAGGCTGAGGCAGGAGAATGGCGTAAACCCGGGAGGCGGAGCTTGCTGCAGTGAGCTGAGAACTGGCCACTGCATTCCAGCCTGGGCGACAGAGCGAGACTCCGTCTCTCAAAAAAAAAAAAAAAAAAAAAATTCTTGCACCAAAACCAGAATCCGTAAAGGAGAAAAAAAAATAATAACTTGGGCTTCATCAAAATTAAAAACTTTTACTCTGTGAAAGACACTGTTAAGAGCATAAAAAGACAAGCCACAGACTGGAAGAAAATATTTGGAAATCGCATGGCTGATAAAGAATGTGTATCCAGAACATATTTTAAAAGTCTCTAAACTCAACAGTAGGAATAAGACAATCCAATTAGAAAATGAGTAAAACACTGAACAGACACTTTACCAAAGAGCATATACAGATGACAAAGAAACACATGAAATAGATGCTCAACATGATTAGCTACTAGGAAAATGTGAATTTAAAGCCATGATGAGATATGACACACCTACTAGAATGGCTAAAATAAAAAGTACTGGCCAAACCAAGAGTTAGTAAGAATGTGGAGGAACTAGATCTTTCACACATTGCTGGTGTAAGTGCAAAATGATGCAGCATTCTGGAAAACAGTTTGCCGGTTTCTTGTAAAATTAAACATAGAGTTACCATATCTTCTCGATATTTACCCTAAAGAATTGAAAACTTATATTCACACAAAATGTATACACAAAGCCTTTTTAACAGCTTTGTCATAGCCATCAAGAGATGAATAGATAAATTGTCATCCATTTCATACAATGAATAATACTCAGTAAGAAAAAGAACAAGCTATTGATATACCAACACCTTAGAGAATCTCAAGGGCATTATAGTAAGTGGAAAAAAAGCCAGTTTCAAAAGATTTAATAGATTACTTATGGTGAGTTTAATTTGTATAACTTTTTTTTTTTTTTTTTGGAGACAGTCTCACTCCGTTGCCCAGGATAGCATGCAGTGGTGCTATCATAGCTCACTGCAGCCTCTGGCTCCTGGATTGAAGTGATCCTTCTGCCTCAGCCTCCCAAATAGCTAGGACTATAGGTGTGCACTACTACCCTGGCAGATTTTTTTTTTTACATTTTTTTATAGAGATGGGGTCTCTCTATGTTGCCTAGTCTGGTCTTGAACTCCTGGGCTCAAGCAGTCCTTCTGCCTTGGCCTTCCAAAGTGCCAGGATTACAGATAGGAGCCACTACTACCAACCTATAACACTTTTTAAATGAAAAAATTATAGTGACAAAAAACAGATTAGGAGTTGCCACAGGTAAAGTTGGGAGGAGTCTATGATTATAAAGGGATGGCATGAAGATGTTTCTTTGAGGTGATGGAATCATTCAGTGCTCTCTTTTTCTTTTTTTTGAGACAGAGTCTCATTCTGTCAGCCAGGCTGGAGTGTAATGGTACAATCTCGGCTCACTGCAACCTTCGTCTCCAGGACTCAAGCGATTCTCCTACCTCAGCCTCCCAAGTAGCTGGAACTACAGGCATGTGCCACCACACCTGGCTAATTTTTGTGTTTTTAGTAGAGACAGGGTTTCACCATGTTGGCCAGGCTGGTCTTGAACTCCTGACCTCATGTGATCTGCCCTCCTCAGTCTCCCAAAGTGCTAGGATTACAGGAGTGAGCCACTGTACCAGGCTGGAATGGTTCAATATTCTGATTGTAGTGGAGGTTATACTAATATAAAGTATGTGATAAATTTATGTAGAACTATACACACACGGGGCATGTAAAAACTGGTAAAATCTGAGGAAAATTTCTAGTTTGGTTAATAGTATTATACCAGTGTTAGTTTCCTCATTTTGATAGTTGTACTAATGTTGTTGCTGGGTGAAAGATACCCAGAAACTAATATTTTTGTAACTTCTGTGTGAGTCTAAAATTATTTCAAAATAAAAAGACACTGTTAAGAAAATGGAAAGGCAAGCCACAGACTGGGAAAAAATAGTTGCAAAACATCTGACAAAAGATGTGTATCTACAATGTATAAATAAGTCAAAACTCTTAAGAAGACAGCCATATTTTTATAATAGGGAAAAGAACTAAATAGCTATTTCACCAAAAATAATTACACAAATGGCATATAAGCCCATGAAAAGGTACTCAGCTTCATTAGTTATTAGGAAATGCAAATGTGAACCACCATGAAATACCACTGTACACCCACTAGTATAGATAAAATTAAATGGCAATCCGAAGAATGTGGAGCAACTGGAACTCTCACATCTTGCTGGTGCAAATGAAAAATGATATGGCTTCTTTGGAAGACAGTGTGACAATTTCTTAAAAACATAGGGCTCAGCAATTCCACTCCTAGATAATTAACCCAAGATGAATGAAGAAAAAGTGTGAAATTCATACTGGCGTCATTTATAATAACTCCAAAACTGTAAACAGTTGAAATGTCCAAGTGGTACATCCACACAATGAAGTTTATTTCCTAGTAAAAGGACTCCAGCATGGATGAATCTCTAAATCATTAGAGCAAATGAAAGAAGCCAAACAAAAATTACATGCTGTGTGATTTCATTTATATGAAGATCTAGAAAAGGCACAATAACCAATTCAGTGGTTGCTAGGAGTTGGGGGGAAAGGGGTAGAGAGTGGAGACTGACCATATAGGGAATATATTGAGGTAATGGAAATGTTCTATATCATGATTTTCCTGATGGTGGTTATGTAATTGTATATGTTAATCAAAACTCATCAAATTGTACAGTTGGTACAATTTTTATAGGTCCTTTGCATGTGTTTTGTTTTTTCTGCCTAGAAAGCTCTCTCCTCTCCCTGTCTGGTTGACTCATCTTCGGTGTTCAGATCTTGCTTAAACATCATGTTGTCAGGAGTATCTGTTCCTGAGCCCAGACTGGCACAAGCTTCTTTGATATCTTGCCGTTTTCCTTCATTGTCCTTACCACAGCTGTAGTTTCAGTCAGGCAGGTAGCCATCAGCTTAAGTTCTCTTTTTCTGTCCTAGTTGCAGCACTGTGAGGAACCAGATGCTGATTACCATCTTGTTAACAGTACATAGCATGGTGCTTAAATCAGGTTTGAATATTGCATGACTGAGTATAAGTGAGTAGAGAGTTCTCTGTCTTCTGTTCTTGTAAGTGGCAGCTGTGGCTTTTGCCAAGGGTACTGCTAGCTGGGGCTGCCTGCTTAACCTTGGAACCTGTCTGCCTGCGTCTGCCCTGCTCCTGGGGAGTTGTGACTATCCATGCTTATCTGCCTGCCATAGCCTTTGTTCAGACTTCTTGTCACCGTGAATCCCACTCCTGTGGCCGGGCCACCCTGTTCTGAGAACAGAAAGGAGCTTTTTCTTGCTGTTACTCTTAGCAAAAAAGTAAACGGTCGTGCTGCATGCATGTTCCTGGATCTACTCAAGCTTTTTCTTTTTTTCCCAGCCAGTGGAGAAACTCTGAAACAGTGTTTTTTTTTTACCTACTGTGATAACAATATGTCAACTCCTGTGAAGCACCACAGAGTACCCCTTTGTCTCCTGATTATCTTAATCTTTTTGAGAGAGACGTATGACTCCTCCAAGTAAGGTTAGGAATCCTAATCTGCAGGTAGGTTGAATGCTTGGGTGGAAGGTTTAACCTTCCAGAAGGTGAAAACACCATCAACTTTGTGCTCAGCCTCTGCTCATATTTGCAGATTATCAGAGATCACTATTAGTGTCTCCATGCCCCCAGCTGACCCAGTTTCCAGGATAAATGTGTAGAATAATTAATAAAGGGCCTGACGGCCAACACTCCTCTTCCACTCTTCCCATTTCTCTTCTTCCTTATTTCACTACTGTAGTAGGTAAGAGGGAATTCAGGTTATGGTAGGAAAACGATTAGGAAGAACAATCCCTGTATGTGAGCATTCTGTGAACATAACTCAGTGTTTAAATCATTACCAAAGCTCCTTTCTTTATTATGGGTTGTCCACTTAGGAAGAATTTATGAGTCTTGTCATTTCAGTCTTCTCTGGAGCACTACATGACTCCTCCAGTTAGTGATTTTGGAAATGTTTCTCTGGACCTTTTACAATGTATCCAAGTCCAATTCTTCATTTGTTTCTAGTTTATTTGTCCTCGGGTTTTACAGCTTACATAGTTTGGAGTTGCCTGTTTAATTTGTGTTTATTTTTAACTCCTTTAGGCCTAAGACTCTTCATTGTTTCTCTTTCATCTGAGTCATTATAATAGTCTCTCAGATGTTCATATTCCACTCTTGCTCCCCCTTTCTCCTGCAGTACAATCTGCATGTCTCAGCCAAGGATTAGGTCAAGGCATTCTCATGGTCTCCACCCTCCAGTGGCTCACCTTCTTACCTAGTTTGTGATCTGGCCCCAGGACATGCAGAGTGCCTAGCAGGCAATTAATATTTGCTGAATTAATTCTTTGTATTGTAGTCATATTAGGATTTTGGGGGGGTTAGCATTATCTTAAAACCACAAAAAACAGTAACTTTAGACCTAATTGGTTTCATGACTTATTGAGGAGGCGAGGAGTAGGTTAAAGCTGCTTTGCATACCTTTTGGAATAGTATCTTTTGTCTAGTAAGGATGGATAATAAGTTTGCTAATAACCAGTATTCACATGGGTAGAAAAAGACTGTCTTGATTTTTAATCCTACAAGTAGTAAAGGAATGGTAGTTAGAAGTTGAATTGTACTTTTAATGCTTCAAGCAGGATAGAATAGTGTTGTTTTGTTTTGTATCCCAATATGCTAACTACTTCTCTCTCTCTTGTTGCTGTTTTGCTTCTCATCCTTTCACCCATTACAGTCTTGGTATGTATGTTACACCAGAAAGTTGCCTTGGCAGGTCAGAGGATCTGTCACAGTGAAGGCACTGTGGTACCCTTTGTGTTTTAGGCAAGGGTGACATGTGTTAGTCAACTTATTTCCATTTGTTGTTCTCTCCACTTGGCACTGAATGAGACTGTTAACCAGTTTTGAATGAAAGTTTGTAAATTTCTCATAAAAATTAAGGTTTTTATTCTCTATAATAAGCACACGAGAAAGACTGGTTTTAAATTTTATTTTAAACTGTGGAGTGACGTTAAAAACGTGTTTAATTTTAATTATTTGCTTTTGTTAGTCTTGTAGTAAGTTACTAATGTATTAAGGCTGGTAACTTGTAGATTGGAGGAATGATTTATCCTAATGTTTCTTTAAAAAAATAACTATCAGTCGTTCATACGGCATATGCTGATCAAGGCTCTGTGGTATTTTTTTTCTTGTGTTTTTTAATGAAGCAGCTCTTCATGATCTAGCAGTCTGTTACTATCAGTAAGTAAACAGAGTAAGGACTCAAATTTTAATATTAAAACAAGTTCATTTTGTTAACATCACATTTTGTTCCATCTTGCAGCTTCTTGGTGAATTTTTGGATGAAGCCATTAAATTAATTGCTTGCCATCATGAGCAGAAGCAAGCGTGACAACAATTTTTATAGTGTAGAGATTGGAGATTCTACATTCACAGTCCTGAAACGGTATCAGAATTTAAAACCTATAGGCTCAGGAGCGCAAGGAATAGTATGGTAAGTTTTTACTTCCAAAAATTAGGCAAAGAATCATTAACTGCTACGTTTTCTCCTCTCGTAATTTAGATACCTTGGCAAATATTTAACTTACCTCGAAAAACTAAAAGTAAAAATTAAATGAAAACTATTCCACAGTGAATTGTTTGCTTCAGGGATCAATGGTCTTTTCTTTATTATTATTATTAACGATTGAGTATCCGTCATCTGAAATGCTTGGGACCAGAAGTGTCAGATTTTGGAATATTTGCATTGGTTGAGCATTCCAAATTCAAATCAGAAATGCTTCAGTGAAACATTTCCTTTGAGCGTCATGTCACTGCCCCCAAAATTTGGATTCTCAAGCATTTTAGATTTCATATTTTCAGATTTGGGATAACCTGTGTTATTCATAATATATAACTATAAACTGCCATCTTTAAGCATAAACTACTTGGTCCTAAGCCATTGGAGACAAATATCTCTATCAAGAAAGAATAAGTGGCATGCTTGTTAATTTCATGTGTATTCCTATTAGATAACTGTTTAATAAGACGCTACAGTTAACCATCACTTTCATCCTATAATGAAGCCCTGGAATTTCAGGAATCTTATTCTACACTGGGGAATGAAGGCAGCTAGTATCTCACTTATGTGTTTCAAAATTCATCCATATGTTTAAAATTGATTTATTAGCTAACTTCTGCAAAAGGCTTAGGCTATATCAGCATAATTTTTTATAAACTGAAATGCAGATCACTCTTTGGGATAGTTCTGATACTGATTGCAGATTACTAAATTAGCATAATAATAAACTAGTGTTATGGGGAATTATAAGCCTCATTCAAGAATAATTATATTTTTGTTACCTTTTTTTGTTTGTTTGGAGACGGAGTCTTGCTCTGTCGCCTTGGCTGGAGTGCAGTGGCACGATCTAGGCTCACTGCAAGCTCCGCCTCCTGGGTTCACACCATTCTCCTGCCTCAGCCTCCTGAGTAGCTGGGACTACAGGCACCAGCCACCATGCCCGGCTAATTTTTTGTATTTTTAGTAGAGATGGGGTTTCACCGTGGTCTCGATCTCCTGTCCTCGTGATCTGCCCACCTCAGCCTCCCAAAGTCCTGGGATTACAGGTGTGAGCCACCGCATCTGGTTCTGTTCAGGTTTTAGCTCTGTAATTTACTAGCTTTATGACTTTTGGCAAATTTACTCTGCTGAGCCTGTTTCTTACCTAATTTACAGAATTGTGAGGATTATATAATATATATATTATATATAAATAATATTTTAAAATATATTAATGTTTCGGACGAGCGCGGTGGCTCAAGCCTGTAATCCCAGCACTTTGGGAGGCCGAGACGGGTGGATCACGAGGTCTGGAGATCGAGACCATCCTGGCTAACATAATGAAACCCCGTCTCTACTAAAAAGTACAAAAAACTAGCCAGGCGAGGTGACGGGTACCTGTAGTCCCAGCTACTTGGGAGGCTGAGATGGGAGGATTGCTTGAGCCCTGGGGTTCTGATGATATATATAGATAGATAGATATATAGATATATATATATATATAGATAGATAGATATATAAATGTTTCTGTATCTTCAGTTATCCTCAGATAGGTGCACTTTGAAGTTTTTGTATCAGAATTAAGAAAAAATTGCTTGTTAGGCCCTCTTAAGCCCTTAGCCTAAGGAATAACTATTTTCATATTTTTGCTGAAAGTGATAATTTCTATAAGATGTTTATGAAATAGACAAATATTAAACATAAAAATTTCAAAACTCATTTGTGTGTTGCTGAGTCAACTGAATACAGACCTTTTTTTTAAAGCATTATTTTGTGCCCCAACCATAAATAGTAAGATTAATTGGGTCTAGATTGTGGCCTTTGTATCCTCAGGTGCTTCTGATTTGTGTACATTGAAGAATCAACAATTAGAAATTTAATTTTTTTGGATACAGGATAGTGGAGTGCACTCAGACCCTTTTGAACTTTTAGAATTTGAAATATGCTTTTGATTTGGCAGATAAATTAATAGCAATGAATTTAATTGTTAAAAATAAAACCTGCTTTATTTGAAGATAGTCAAAACATCTAATAAGTTTGCATGACCCCACTGAGTTTTTGTTTTGAGTAGGATATGTTTGTAAATGTGGCATTTAACAAGTAAGGATTATAATATTTATGTATATTTTGGTGTGTGTGTGTGTGTATATAGGCAGTAGTTGTATATATAGAATGTATAGATGTGTCCATTTATGCAGTACCAGTTTCTTAATACATATAGTGCTACATGGCATTTGATATGATCAGATAGCTACAAAACAAATTCAAGTTTTCAGTCAGGTAAGAAAACTGTTAATCAGCAGTGAGCTGGCTTTCCAAATATTATATACATATAAACAGAAATAGTCTTTTATAGTATGTTAAGTGGTCCAGTTTGAAAAACATGACTTCATGTCTTAGATCTTCTGGTCTCAGCTTTGCTTTTAACTTTCTGGCTTAACCTTGGGCAAATTACTTTACCACTGGCCCTACATTAGGCAATGGTGAATCCAAATAATTTTTAGGATCTTCCAATTGTAAAGTTCTTTAAAGATACTTTACCTTATTTGTGCTTCAGTGTCTCTGACCTGTCATATGAGAAAGGTGCTATATGGTCAGTGTCATGGGATAGAGGAAGATATGAGGAGTAATGGGTATGATGTTGTGTTTTCTAGTTATAAAACAGCTTCTCATGCCCTGAAATCTAGCATTCGTATTTATAAACAACTTGATTTTTAGTTTCTCCTCCAAAACACATTTTTAAGGGCTTTACTTTTTCAAAAAATTATAAAATAATATTTTTTATGCATATCTCTGTATATACCTTCGTCTTCTTTATTTTATTATTATTATTATTTTTTTTTTTTTTTGAGGTGGAGTCTTGTTCTGTCACCCAGGCTGGAGTGCAGTGGCGTGATATTGGCTCACTGCAACCTCCGCCTCTCGGGTTCAAGTGATTCCCTTGCCTTAGCCTCCAAGTAGCTGGGACTACAGGTGTGCGCCATCACGCCCAGCTAATTTTTTTGTCTTTTAGTAGAGATGGAGTTTCACCATATTGGCCAGGATGGTCTCGATCTCCTGACCTCGTGATCCACCCACCTTGACCTCCCAAAGTGCTAGGATTACAGGCATGAGCCACTGCACCCAGCCTCGTATGCATTCTTTATCCTACCTTTTCTTCATGGAAGTGCAAGGTTAAGGATTCATTCAGGCTTTAGGCTATCTAGTGGAGCTAAATAATTATTATGCATTTGTACATTGAGTACCCATGATGTACTAGGTGGATCTTTGAGGCAACACAAAGAACATGCAGGGTCTCAGTTGTCATAGTCCACTGTCTGTTTGGATCCATTAGCATTTTAGGAAATAGTTGCCAAAAAAACATGTTGTGATAGATATAGAAGACACATGTTAAGCGTCATAGACTGGGAAGCGATCCAGTTACTTGTCTTTGGAGAAAGTGAGAAATCTATATGACTGTTTCATGAATTCAGTTTACAGATTTTTGCTTTAAGTTTTTTGTGTGTTTTTGAATTTCTTATTACAGTGCAGCTTATGATGCCATTCTTGAAAGAAATGTTGCGATCAAGAAGCTAAGCCGACCATTTCAGAATCAGACTCATGCCAAGCGGGCCTACAGAGAGCTAGTTCTTATGAAATGTGTTAATCACAAAAATGTAAGTGAACATTTTTGGTTTCCTAAGTATAGATGAAATCAGGATTTATTCATGAATATGTGAATATCAAAGACTTTAAATATTAGGGACTTTAAATTGTTCTGTATTAAAACATTGTTTAAAAGGGATATATATATATATATCTACAGGGTGATTTTTTTTCACAACTTTATTAAATTGTATCAAAAAATGACTTCTAGAATTTAGATTATGTGATTTCCTGTCATTTAGTTTACAAAAGCAGTTTTAAAAAGATAAGTGTTTCAGAAGAATTCTATTCAGCTTGATCTCATCTTCTGCTTTTTGTCTCTGTCAGGCTGACATTTCAGAAAACTGTAGCATTAGCACAGAGATGAAATTGTTCCCATTATACTTTGACACTCTAATCATATTGAATATAAAATTTATATCACTTCTCCCTACCCCACTCCCACCTCTTTAAGTGATGGCAGCATTCACTGGTCACTTTATGATGAGGATAATGGGTTTAGCAGAAAGTTTTTGAAAATATCTAGAGGGTATTAACATGTATCTAATTCCATTTTCTAATGATTGCAAAGAGGCAGCTTTGTAAAGATACGTAACTTGTACTCATTTTGAGAATAAACAGTTACACTTTTTTAAACTTACATTAAGCATATTCATACTTTAGTGGTTGTTCTAATGGAATGATTTCTTCAGTTGAGGAAATAAACTAGCAGTGAATTGTGTAAGGGACACTTTTAGGCAGTCCTAAACCGAAGGTATCTGACTAAAGACATTTCGTAGTGTTCATCCAAAAGAGTTCATATAATATAATGAGTGCAGTACTTTCTGACTGCACATAATACAATTTACCACATTTTGAGAGCTAAATATATGCAAGCCTCTGTGTATTGGAGTTATTGGGTTTATTACCAAGGGAAAAAAATTTGTGCAAGTTCAGGATTAGGCCCCTTATTTCGGCAGCTTACAATGGTGTTTGGAATACAAAACAGACATACAGAAAGTTAAGTATCAAACATCACAAAGCAGTGGACGTTTGTCAAATGATGATAGTGGCCTATATATTGAGATCTAAAAAGAGGGACAATTTCTGTGAGCTTTAATGAGCTGGGAGGGCTTTGGGGAGGAGTAGACCTAGGCTGACTCTTAAAGATGGGGTAAAAATTGGATTGTTGAAGGAAAGGAGCCTTCAGAGAGGAAGAATGGCATAAAAAAAGTCCAGAGACAAAGGTTAAAGTTAGATAATGATAGGGAAGAAGTGGTAGCCATTCTTGTTCCAAGTGGGAACCTGACGTGTTGCTCATCACAGTTTTGCTGGTGGCGTCCTGCCAATGGATAGAGCTGCTCGTGCCCCTTGTGGCCTGTGAACAGTTCCATGGCAATGGTGGTGTTGCCTTAGTTTTTTCTTGGGGAGGAGTTCAGTTACTCCTACCTCTTAAGCCTGGGTGACTGCAAAGAAAGGTGGTTCCTTCAACTGCATGGAGTATGACTAAGCGTGTCTCACATGATTAGGCTTCTAGCAGGGGTGGCAGAGGTTTATCCAGGCAGTACTCTCGGCACCTAGAAGAGTATGGACAAGAGTAGGTACTCAGAATATATTTGTTCAGTGAGTGAGTGTAAAGCTAAATATGGGAAAACTGGAAATGGTAACTGAATTATTCCACTCCCCAATGGATGGATGTTTTTGTAGTGTTTTGCCTTTTAAAGTATTTCATCCTCTGTACAGATTGTCTCTTCATTGGTCTAAGCATCCCTGGTTTTTCTCATTCTTTTCATAGATAGTCTCGAGTTTCTTTTTTAATCTTGGCTGTTTATCTCTGAACACACTTTGAAAGTGACCTAGCACACAGTACTGCTTAAGCCACCTAGCACACGCTACTACATGTTTGATCAGATCTTCTGAGAGGAGCTGAGGCATGTCATCTCTTAACTGTAGACATTAAAACCCTGTTTAGAAATTACGTCCCCATCTGATTCCCGTTGTCTTTCTTTGTTACAGGCCTGCCTTGCAGGTCCCATCTCACCCAGTCATTATAGTTTTTCTTTTGATTGTGGAGAATTACGTATAGTACTTCCTGTTTCTCCCTATTAAATTTCAAAGGTGAAATGTGGTTACTCTTCCTGGTCTGCTAGTGATTGCTTTTTTCTTCCTCATTCTGCCTTTTCACTTGTGGGCTCCACTTCCCAGTTTTGCTCAGGATGTCTTTGTAATAGCTGATTTAATTGATTAGCAACTTTTGAGCATATGTAGAAATTATGTGTCTATCACAGTTATCCAGCTGTTTCCAATTCATCATCTTATTCACATGGATGTTATTATTAGAAACATTTTCTAAAATGCCATTTTGAACTCTTCATATACTGTGTCTAGTTGTATTTTTCTGATTTATTGCTATTGTTCTTTGTTGTTTTTATTTATGGAAGGAAATAGTATTTCTCAATGAACTTTTTACCTGCTCCTGGTAATTGTTACTTCTTTTGAAGTAGTTATATACCACTACTAATCAATCATTGACTTTTGCTTGGATGTCCAGTCTATAACTGATATAATTTCCTTTATTTCCCTTTTTGAAAAATAGGACAACTATCTGTTAGAATCTTTTTTATAACAGCTTTATTGAAATATAATTTCTGCATCATGCAGTTCACCCATTTGAAGTGTACCATTCAATGGTTTTTAGTGTATGTATTCAGTGATATGTAGGACCATCACTGCAGTCAGTTCTAGAATAGTTTATCACCTCAGAAAGAAATCTTTTATCCTTTAGCTGTCATTCCCCTACCTCCCATCCTTCTCAGTTCTAAACAACCACTAATCTTCTTTCTGTCTCTGTATGCCTTTAATCTTTAATACCTCTCTTCTACTCTAGGGCTTTCCAGATATTAATGAGACTAGATTTACTATTTGTCCAAGTCTCCTATTGTGCATTGCATGTGGTTGGTAGACTTGAACTTATTTAGAGCAGTCAGATGCTTCCTTATTATCATTTCCCTATCTTAAATTTGTTTGACCCTTTCTGGTGTATTGTTTTTCCGAATTTATTCACTGAACAAATATTTAAAAACCTTATGTAAAGCTGAATGCTTAGAAGAAAAACATCAGCTCTGCCCTTATAAAGTTTATGCCAGAAAAACAAATTCCCTTCCCTAAGTATCATTGTCAGCAAACATTTTTATATGTGTGTCATGTAACTTGCCATATACAGGGCAATAAAAGTGATTGAGACACGGTTCTTTCTAATAAGAATTATCTATGGTAGGGATGTAGCTGATGTGAAAATGAGACTAGACTACAGTGTGCTGAATACCATAACAACATTAGAAGATAACTGGGGACAAAGTAGAATAGTCAACTCTTTCAAGAACTAGGGGTTGTCAGAATCTACAAAAGAGGTTCACCTGGAAGGTAATTAAGTTCAGTAGATAAATGACAAGCGTAGGGAATAGTATGTTTAAAAGCATCAAAACATTTTTAAAATGACGTTCTTGAAACTAGCATAGCCAAAGTATGAAGTTTAATATAGGACTTAGCAGGAGATGAAGTGAGTTGATGGCATATCATGGAGGCTTTTGAATACATTGCAAGGGAGTTTCAGAATTTATTTGTTGGCTTTAAATTTATGAGGAGGTTAGTAATAGGATCAGGTCTTTCTTTTACCATATTGTAGGCAGTAAGTGGTAGCTGAATTTGTAGAAAACCATTGTTAGTGACCCTTAATCAGCTCAGGCCACTGTGACAAAATACTGTACACTGGGTGTCTTAAACAACAGAGATTTATTTCTCACAATTCTGTAGGCTGGGAAGTTCAAGATCAAGTTGCTGGCCAGTTTGATTCTTTTTTTTTTTTTGAGACGGAGTCTCGCTCTGTCGCCCAGGCTGGGGTGCAGTGGCCGGATCTCGGCTCACTGCAAGCTCCGCCTCCCGGGTTCACACCATTCTCCTGCCTCAGCCTCCCGAGTAGCTGGGACTACAGACGCCCGCCACCTCGCCCGGCTAGTTTTTTTTTTTTTTGTATTTTTTAGTAGAGACGGGGTTTCACCGTGTTAGCCAGGATGGTCTCGATCTCCTGACCTTGTGATCTGCCCGTCTCGGCCTCCCAAAGTGCTGGGATTACAGGCTTGAGCCACCGCGCCCGGCCCAGTTTGATTCTTGATGAGGGCCTGCTTCCTGACTTGGAGGTGGCCAACTTTTCACCTTGTCCTCACTTGCCTTTCTTCAGTGTGTGCTCAAGGAGAGGGAGAGAAAAATTGCTCTTTCTCTTCCCTTGTTTTAGGCCACTAATTCCATTATGAGGGCCCCACTCTCATGATCTAATCTAACCCTTAGTACCTTCCAAAGGCCCCATTTCCAAATACTATCACATTGGAGGCTAGACATATGAATTGTGTGGAGTGTGTGGGGGGCGGCATTCAATCTGTAACACTAGTGTTAGAAGGAATTACAGCATAAACAGTCTAGATGTTAAAGTCTTCAACCTGTTTATAGCACAGGGAATGGAAAAAAGAGATTGAAGGTCAGATTGACAGTAGAATGGACAGCATTTTATGAGTATTTATTATGGTGCATATACCGAAAAAGGAGTCAAAAATCACCCTGAGCCTTTTGTAAAAGAGAGGGCACACTGGAAAAGTAAGGGGTTTGGGTAGGAATGAAAATGAATTCAATGTTATTTTATTTGTGAGATGTCCATGCAAAAAGTGAAAAGAAATAGATTAAACATAGTAGTGGGAAAGAAGGGATATGCTTATGGATGATCCAGTGAAATAGACTGGGAATGAAGAAAACTGGGCAAGTGCAGTATTATGAAAAACCAAAGGAGGAAAGGGCTGAGATTATATAGAGATACTGAATTGGAAAAGAGCTGGTAGAAGGGATTTAAGACTTGGCTGTTAAATTATGTAGAGGTTTGTATAATGTAAGTGCTTGATAATTGACGGTTCATAAATGGAATTACAGATAAATGGATTACAGAATCTCTGTGCTTCCACCTGTCCATCCCCTACTCCAACTCCTGCCCATAAAGTTGTAATATATATAATAAAAGCAATTACTTGAGCTTAGAATATAAAGAAGGATTTTAAACTGATGGTAGTTTTTTTAACCCACGAATTTGTAGTTCTCAAATTAAAATATTAGAAAGTAGTTTCTAATTTTTCTCTCAACTTTTATTATAGATAATTGGCCTTTTGAATGTTTTCACACCACAGAAATCCCTAGAAGAATTTCAAGATGTGTAAGTGTAATAATTAAAATTTTGTTAATATATTTTTCTTAGATTGCTGCTAGACAGTTCAGCTATTCTCTTTTTTTCACTCATAAAGTTACATAGTCATGGAGCTCATGGATGCAAATCTTTGCCAAGTGATTCAGATGGAGCTAGATCATGAAAGAATGTCCTACCTTCTCTATCAGATGCTGTGTGGAATCAAGCACCTTCACTCTGCTGGAATTATTCATCGGGTTAGTAGAAAAAACAATCATCATGCTCTTTGTTTTCTCACTGAGGTGAAATTCATGTAACAAAAGTAACCATTCTAAAGTGGCATTTTTAGTACATTGACAGTGCTGTACAACTACCATCCATATTAAATTCTAAAATATTTTCATTATCCCCCCAAAAATCCCCATGTTTCTTAAGCAGTTGTACGTCTTTGCCCTGGCGTGATACCAGTCTGCTTTCTGTGCCTATAGATTTGCTTTTATGTTTCCATTTATGTGAAATACCATGTGATGTTTTCAAGATGTCTCCATGTTGTACCATATATCAATAGTTCATTCCTTTTTATGACTGAATAATATTCTATATACCATATTTTGTGTATCCATTCATCCGTTGATGGACATTTGGGTTATTTCTACCTTTCAGCTATTATACATAGTGCTATGAAAATTCTCTCACAAATATTTGTTTGAATATCTGTTTTCAGTCCTTTGGGATATACCTGTGACTGGAAGTACTGGGTCACATGGTAATTCTGTAGTTAACTTTCTGAGGAACCATCAAACGGCACAGTAACTGCACTATTTTACATTCCCACTAGCGGTGTATGCGGGTTCCAGTTTCCTCACATCCTTGTCAGTACTTGTTATCTGACTTTTTAAATTCTAGCCATCCTAATGGGTATAAAGTGGTGTTTCTTGTGATTTTACTTTGCATCTCCCTAACAAATAATAATGTTGAGCATTTTTCATGTGCTTGTGGCCATTTGTGTATCTTCTTTGCAGAAATGTATATTTAAGCCCTTTGCTCATTTTTAAATTGTGTTGTAGCATTTCTTTATGTATTTCATATATGAAATCTTTATCAGGTATATAATTTGTAAATATTTTCTCCCATTCTGTAGGGTGTCTGTTCACTTTGCTAATGATTTCCTTTAATGTACAAAAGCTACATTTTAATGAAATACAATTGTTTCTTTCATCACTTGTGCTTTTGATACCATGTATAAGAATCCGTTGTCAAACCCATGGTCATGAAGATTTAGTCTAATGTTCTCTTCTAAGAGTTTTATAGTTTAAGCTCTCACATGTAGGTCTTTGATCTATTTTGAGTTAATTTTTTGTCTGGTATGAGGTAAGATTCCAACTTCATTCTTTTGTATGTAGCAAGTTAGTTGTGCCAGCACTATTTGTTAGAGACTATTCTTTCCCCACTGAATGGTCTTGGCACCCCTGTCAAAAAACAGATGGTCATAGATACATGGGTTCATTTCTGGACTATCAGTTCTGTTTCACATATTTCCTATGTGCCTGACCATATATTATACTAGTACCACATTATTTTGATCACTTTAGCTTTGTAGTAACTTGAAATGGAGAAGTATGAATTCTCCAGCTTTATTCTTTTTCAATATTGTTTTGGCTTTTCAGAGCCCTTTGTGATGCCATATGAATTTGAGTATTATTCTATTTCTACAGAAAGGGCAATTAGAATTCTAATTAGGATTTCATTGCATCTGTAGATTGCTTAGGTAGTTTTGCCATCGTCAGGATAGTCTTCCAATTCACTAACATAGGATGTCTTACCATTTCCTTCCTTCCTTTCTTTTTTCTTTTCTTTCTTTTCTCTCCTTCCCTCCCTCCCTCCCTCCCTCCCTTCCCCTTCCTTCCTTTCTCCACCCTCTCCTCTCTTCCCCTCCCCTCCCCTCCCATTTGTCTTGTCTTCTCTTGTCTTCTTGATTCTCGGCTCACTGCAACCTCTACCCCCCAGGTTCAAGCAATTCTCCTGCCGCAGCCTCCCAAGTAACTGGGATTACAGGGGCCCACCTCCACACCTGGCTAATATTTTGTATTTTTAATAGAGACAGAGTTTCACCATGTTGGTCAGGCTGGCCTCGAACTCCTGACCTCAAGTGATCTGCCCACCTTGGCCTCCCAAAGTGCTGGGATTACAGGTGTGAGCCACCCCACCCGGCCTTTTTAGCACTTCAGATGTATCATCCATTGCTGTTTGTTTTCGATGGTTTCCAATGATAAATCAGCTGTTAAGCTTGTTGAGGATCTTTTATAAGTGACAAATGCACCTCTCTTGCTGCTCTCAGGATGCTTTTTGTCTTTGACTTTTAACAGTTTGATTGTAATGTGTCTTAGTGCAGATCTCTTTATGTTCATCCATCTTAGAATTCATTCAGTAGCTTGAATATGTAGCTTCATGTCTTTTGGTCAGGATGGAAGGAAGCTAAAAAGAAAAAATAGATTCATACCTTTTATCAAATTTAGCAAATTTCAGTCATTATTTTTTCAAATATTTTTTCTGCTCCCTTTTCTCTCACTTCTCCTTTTGGAACACCCATTATGCAAAGTTGGTATATTGATGGTATGCCATATCTTGTTTTCTCCTCCACTTTAATGTTTTGTTCCAGGCAGCATTGGGCTATTTACTTGCCTTAACCATGTTTTCAAGGATTGCCTCTGTCTAGCCTAGGACCAGGGTCCCACACTGAAAATGTGGCTGCTTTCTTCAAAATCCTTGCCTAGTTAGTGAGGCAGGTCGAGCCAAAGACTAGTTAAAATGCTGGAAATATTTCCCAGTGTTTTTTCCCTACCTTTTTATTGTAGTAAATACATATAAAATGTGCCATTTTAACCGTTAAATGCACAGTTCTGTGACATTAAATACATTCATAATGTGCAACCATCACCACCATCCATCTCCAGAATTCTTTTCATCAAGCTGAAACTCTACACCCACTAGACAACAATTCACTGTTCTCCTCTCCCCGCAACCCCCGACAGCCATCATTCTATTTTCTGTCTGTATGATTTTGGCTACTATAAATACCTCATATAAGCAGAATCATGCAGTATTCGCCTCCTTGCAGCTGGCTTATTTCACTTAGCATAATGTGCTTAAGGTTTATCCATGTTGCAGCATATGTGAGAATTTTCTTCCTTTTTAAGGCTGAATAATATTCCATTTATGTATATACCATACTTGCTTATCCATTCATCAGTGGCACTTGGGTTGGTTCTGCATTTAGCTGTTGTGAATAATGCTGCTATGAACATAGTTGTCCAAATATCTCTTTGAGACCCTGCTTTCAGTTCATTTGGGCTATAGGCAGAAGTGGAGTTGCCGGATCACATGGTCATTCTTTTTAACATTTTGAGAAACTGCCACACTGTTTTCCATAGCAGCTCTACCATTTTACATTCCCACGAGTAGTACAGAAGGGTTTCAGTTATTCCTCATTCTTACCAACACTTTATTTTTTTCATAGTAACCGTCCTAATGGGTGTGAGGTGGTTTCCTGTTTTTAAGTTGCCTTTTTCTTGGTTCTGAGTTCACTTGATTGCCATAAACCTTTGAATAATTTCCAGAATTCTGAAAAAATTTATTCTGACACTTTGATGTTTTATGGTGCTTCTGTGGAGCTGTTTTGGCTGACATCACTGCCTCTCATCAAATTCTTAGGATCACTGTATTTCACTGATTTATATGGAGCAGTGTAAAGTTTGTTTTTGCTCTGAAGTGAAGCAGTATACAAAATAAGCTGCTATTATTACCAGTCATTCCAAATTGGAAATTGAATATTACCAAGTTACCAAAATTGAGTATTTGCCAGAATTGTTTTTTATATATATATTCAGCAATATTTTTATATTTTTGTTTTCTGGGATTTTTAACTGCTTTTCTTGTGATATAATTGACATGCCATACAATTTATTCATTTAATGTGTACAACTCAGTGTTTATTATATTTGAAGATTGTGTGCTCATTACTTAACTTTAGAAAATTCCATTGCTCTAAAAGAAACTCCAAATCCACTCGTCTTTATTTCCCATTCTTCTGTGTTCCTTTCACCTCTGGCCCTAAGCAAACACTGATCTACTTTCTGTCTTTGTATATTTGTCTATTCAGGACATTTCATATACATAGAATTATATGTGATATTTTGTGCTTGGCTTATTTTACCTAGCATAATCTTTTCAAGATTAATTCATGTATTTATTGTGTGTCAGTTCTTCATGTCATTTTATTGACAAATATTTCACTGAATAAATTTTTTATCCATTTATCACTTGATTATAATTTGGGTTGTTACCACTGACTATTACGGATAATACCGACGTGAACATTTATGTAAAATTTTTTTGTGTTGGTATGTTTTGTATTTTAGTTAAATCTAGCTTATTCTTTGAAAAGTATTGAGAGGAATTTTTTTTTTTTCTAAGAGACAGAATCTTACTCTGTCACTCAGGGTAGAATGCAGTGGTATAATCATAGCTCACTGCAGCCTTGAACTCCTGGGTTCAATAGATTGAAAGGAAATTTTTTTGTTTTTTAATTTTTTTTTTTGAGACGGGGTCTCTCTCTGTCACCCAGGCATGAATGCAGTAGCATGAACATGGCCCACTGCAGCCTTTACCTCCTGGGCTCAGTGATCATCCCACTTCAACCTCCCAAGTAGCTAAGACTACAGGCATGTACCACCATGCCTAGCAAATTTTTATTTTTTATGTTTTTGTAGAGACGGGGTCTTGCCTTGTTGCCTAGGCTGGTCTTATATTCCTGACTTCAAGCAACCCACCTGCCTCGACCTCCCAAAGTGCTGGGATCACAAGCATGAGCCATCATGCCCAGCCTGGAATTTTTAAAAATTATTTAATTCAGTGGAATTACATCTTCCTTCTGAGTCATCTGCGTCATTACATCTTCCTTCTGAGTCATCTACGTCAAATAACCTCACTCATGTAATTAAATAAATACAGAGATAGTTTTCATAGTATAAGACAGTTGCGTCTTTGAGTTATTGAGGCTTTTTTTTTTTAAGTGAACAATCCTGTTACAGGCTTATCCTTAATTATCATTCTAAGTGAATTCCTTGTATACAGCTGCTCTAATCATTTGTCTAGTGCAGTATTTAAATAACATAATAAAAATCTCTTTAAATGGAAGAATATTTTATCTTCCTGAGCCCCTACTCATACACTGTGTGAAGTAGAGCAGACGAGTGAAACTTCTAGGTTTGGTTTGTTTGTTTCCTGAGTCCTTAGACTGGGGCAGTAATCCAACATTGTGGAAGTTCATTTGATTTTAGTAAGGCACACTCCTCCAAATAGAAAGGTTCCAGATTAACAAGGATAGCAGGTGGCTAGACCAGAAAAACAGACTAAATGGTAGAAGATAGAAAACAATGGAAACAACAAGAACCATAAAAAAAAAACACACAAAATTACAAAAGAACAATATTTATGGTAGTATGTTAATGGGATTAGTTCCTTAGTTTAAAAAGGTCAGATTTTGGCAGCATGCAAAGACTCAACAACAACTGCATGTTTCCGTAACACAAACATTTGTAGCTAACTTCAAAAGGCTGAAGGCAGAGAGGTTGGTAGACATATACCAGGAAAATGCAAACATCAAAACAAAGGTAACTCTATTTAATGAGATAAAGTTGAATATGGTAGGTTCAGAGAGGAAGCATTCCTTTCTGGGAATAGTCTCACATTTTAAAGGTGAAAGATACTATCCAATTAGGATATACAATTATACATGAAGTAGAGTTGCTATACAAAAAGCTTAAAGTGTAGAAAATAAAAGAATGGCACAAGCACAGCAGTATTGGGATAATCTAACTCCCTTAGTATCAGTACATAAAGTAGTAAAAATAAAGTGCATCTGTAGAAAATTTCTTAATGTGATAAAGTGGAGCTTAATGAGACCTACTGTGGTCTGTTACCTATTGTGAAGAATCTCCCTTTATCTTAGCTTGGGTTCTTTGGGAAACTCTAGAGTGGAGATATGCATTGATGTTTTTTGCAGCTGATCTTGAGGCCACGATTGCTACTCATCTCTGCTCTACTACTTATTCTAGATTCACCTCCACCCTTGGCTAGTACTTCTGCTAGTCTGAGGTTATTTACTTGGTAAAATAACCTGGCCTTTCATCCCTTAGGTAAAGGTTCAGGGCAAGTCAGGATTACTTCTCTGAGACCCAAGCTGATGAGGTCCCACCATCTAGATAGTTGTGGGTCACTTTGTCCGAAAGAGAAAGCCAAGTGATGTGCATGGCTCTTCTTTGCTTGGAAGTGACATACGTCACTTCTGCTTAGAGAACGTTGACAGAGCTAGCCATAGGACTTGCCTAATTTGTAAGGAAACTGGGAAATGTAGGGAGAGCAGACTTCAGAATAGTGGTGAGCCCCAGCCTCTGCCACAGTCTGTCCTGGCTGACAAATATTCCTTTGCTCCCTTTATTCCACACCCTCCTCAAGGGAAATAGCCCAAAGTTCTATTCTTATCAAATCCAGACATTGTTCGTCTTGGTCCAGAAACATAGGAACTGGAATGACCAAATTATATGGCCACCCCTATGACCACTGCTCCCCTGCCATATACTGTAGATAGAGTGGTCAGACAGGGCCAGTGTTATCACAGTGAGCAATCCCATTTAGAAAACTGAAAAATGCAGTCATTGGTTAGTTGTAATTAAATTCTTCTGTACAGACATTGTGAACGTCCCTTGCCCTGGGTGTGGGGAATATTCCTCATCAGCCCTGACTGATCTCTGTGGTTCTCTAGTACCTGAGCGCTCTACCCTGTGGGAGAGTCATCTTTTTTGCTATCCTCATGAATATATCTAAAGTGAGTATTGAAGAATGTATTTTCCTTGAGGGCTGCTCACCTTTCTGAGCCTGCTTCTTATCTATAAAAGATTGGGGCCCAAGGGTCATTTTAAGGCCACCCTTCTCAGCCTTGCCACTATTGACATTTTGGACCAAACAGTTCTTTCTTTTGATGGTGGAATGTTTAGTAGCATTCCTGGCCTCTACCCACTAGATGCCAGTAGCACTCCCCAGTTGTGACGATCAAAAATGTTTCTGACATTGCCAAATATTATGTTGGGGCAAAATTACTGTGAGATGAAAACTCCTGTTTGAAATATAGAAGGATCATAGACCTTTGGCGTTAGGTCTGACAGTTAGCTAACTCTTTCAGAAATTTCAGAGATTTCTTATCTTTCTGATTGTAATTGTTTTCAAAGCATCTTTTTTAACTCATGGGTCCTGTATTCTTGCACTTAATTGAGGCTGTCTTCAGTCTTCCTGTAAGCGTTCAAGCTTCTGTTGGGAGACTGAGGCAATTTTATTGATTGAAGGATTTTACAGGACTTTTTCCCTGAAAAGATTTCAGAATTATTATGTGAAAATGATGCACAGAAACCAATCCAGGATATCAGTGGCTTAAAGCAATATTTATTGTTTACTTGGGTCTGCAGGGTTGGCTGTATGACACTGCTCCAAACCATGGGTCAAGTTCAGGCTTGTCCCATATTCAGGTTTCAGCATCTAAACTGAAGCATCCACCAGAGACATCCTTTTCTCATGGTGAAAGGTAGAAGAGCAAGAGCTATGCTGAATCAAACACATTCCCCCATATTTCATTGACCAAAATAAGACAAGTGACTGAACCTGTCAGCAGGGTGAGGACACAGTCTAGGGTGGGCAGGAATATTTGCAGAACAATCTACCGTACCTTCTTTCAGGAGTCTGGTAGCATTTAGCTTTTTCAAAATGGCAAGACCCTGAAATTCTAGACTCTGTTTTTTTATTTCTGCTTTAAAATGTGGCTACTACTTTTAAATGCAGCCAGTAGCTACCAACACAAACTACTGAAGTTTTGCTGTCCAGTCTCTTCTAGAGCAGGGTTCAACAAACTTTTTCTGTCAAAGCCTTGTAGTAAATACTTTAGGCTTTGTGGATAATAGTCTGTGTCACAGCTACAAGACTCTGCCATTGTGACACAAAAGCAGCCATAGGTGATATGTACTTGAATGAGCATGACTGTGCTTCAGTATCAACACTTTCTTTACAAAGCATGCAGGCCTTAATTTGCCAGCCCCTGTGCTAGAGCTTTCAGGTTCATTGTACAAGTGGCTGGGTGCAGGTGACAGCTTCATGAAGTGTTTTGCTACTACATAACCTAGATCACCTTTCCAACCTTTGAGGTGAGTTTCCCTGCTCAATTGCTAAGCCGGGATCTTATGTTTTTATAATAGTTAACACCCCATTTCTGACACCAGTTTCAGTGTTAGAATAGACTCACCTGTACCGAAGTAACAGATAAACCCTTAGTTCTCAGTGGCTTAGCACGACTCAGGCTTATTTCCTTTGCTGAATGTGTGGTGCAGCTCATAGTGGGTTTGTGGACTGTACATTTACGTAAATGATCAGCAACCCAGGCTGCCAGAGAATCCTCTGGAACGTTCCTAATCACCAAAGCAGGGTAGGAGACCACAGGAAGTTGTGCACTGGCCCTTCTCTTCTTTACTTCCACTCACATCCCATGAATTAGAACTACCCATGTGCCCTTGCCTAACTGAGGAAGCTAGAAAAAGTAGGGGAAGAAGACAGAATGTTGGGTTAGTTCCACTGCCTACATAAATTCTAAGTTACTATTCTTAGATATAGTTAGCGTAATTAACAGCTGTAAGGTACATAATGATATATATGGATGAATTTCAGTTAATATTCTTTGAGGCTTTTTTTGACAATTATTTTGCTTAACAAAAATACCTGTCTTTAAAAATTGTTACTTTGCTTTCAATTTTTTCACAATAAAGTACTTAAAATTGGAATGTTATTTCTAAATTGGAATCTGCTAGTATAAAGAGCCAGTAACCTTCAACCATCACACTAAATATTGAAGTGGTATCAAAGCTTGTAATATTTATTCTTGAACATGCAGTATTTCTTTGCTGAGGTACTGTATTTTAGAAGTATTAGCAACATTATACTTACAGAATACCAATAATGAAAAAGTTTTTCTTCTGTTTCATTAAGACTTTTGAATTGTTGGTATATTTAATTTAATAAAACCACTAGATTACATATCTTCTAAACCCATCCATGATTGCCTGTCGAAATATGTTAAAGACAACATGCTTTTCTGTATGTTAACATTACAAAAGTAATAGTTGTCTTTCAAGCAGGCTGTTTTCCTGTTTTGTATTAATCAGTGATATTTAATATGTATACTGCATGTCAGTACAGGTAATACAGTGCATTTGTGTTGTGGATTTATGCTTTCTTACTTTTTTGGTCCTTTGGCTTGTAATAGTATTCATCAGGGCTAACAGGCATAGTGTATTGAACATGAAGCTGTGAGTGTTTATGCTGCTACCTGACTTTTGATGGGCACAGCACAGAATATGTTAAAGTAGGGGCCAGGTGAAAAATTCTGAATTATTCAGTAGTATCTATAGCAAGCAATTTTATAGATTAGTGGCACCAGGACAATGGTGTTCTACTTCTACAAACAGACAAAAATTTTATAGCAAATTTGTGTGACTCCAGGTGGGAGAAATCAGGGATGGAAAAATGCATAATGACTATTCTGGTCCTTTGGAACTGGGTATCTGCCAATCTAAAAGATCAAATAACATTTGCTATTGATTGACAGGATGGCTCATTGTTGACTTATAACATCTGTATAAAGCTTATTGTGACTTTAAAATGAGATTTTAAAAATATTGGTAACGTGTTATGCAAATGAATATAAATGTTAACTTATCACTCTTTTACTATAGTAGTTTTTTATGTGAGCTTTGCAATGTCTTTTCAAATCCCCTCTATTTAACCAAAAATGTCTAGCTAATCATAATTTCTAGCGATTAAAACATTACTAACTTCTCTAATAACTGTATGTATTCATAAATTTTAAATCCCATAAAGCTGACTTCTCAGGTTTGCCTTGTAATGATGAATCAGTGCAGTAATATTACAGTGAGAAAAATGAAGAGTTAACATGAATGTTTTGCAAGGGATAGTATAACTTTATTGTGAACTGTAGGATTTTCATATATATCATGGCAGTCATTTTTTAATTTTTATTTTCTGAAGGACTTAAAGCCCAGTAATATAGTAGTAAAATCTGACTGCACTTTGAAGATTCTTGACTTCGGTCTGGCCAGGACTGCAGGAACGAGTTTTATGATGACGCCTTATGTAGTGACTCGCTACTACAGAGCACCCGAGGTCATCCTTGGCATGGGCTACAAGGAAAACGGTCAGCACACACATTTATTTGAAATATTTTTCTGATTTAGCTTTTTTTCTTTATTCATTAGAATTTTTATGTAAATACTTAAGCTGAAGAACATTGAATTAAATATGTACCGTTGTTTGAAATGTGTATCTAAAGTTTGCAGGTAAGTATAAATTTTGTCATAAATGTTTGCAAAAACTTGGGGCCCTTATTTGTTTAAATACAGATACATACCATCACTACTACCATTGGATAAAGAATTTGTTGCCATGGCCCTGAGACAGAATTTATGCTCTTTGCTTGCCTATAACTTGAAAGTGAACATTTCTAACATGGTCTCAGGGATGTATAGAGTGTACTGACAGTTACTTTATTAGTGTACATCAGTGATATTTGCCCATATTTCCAACCCCATGAAACTAAAGATCATAGCGGTAGCACTCATCATAAACTTTAAGAGGTACGTTAAGGCCTCTGCAAAGCTGCTGGATAATTAAGGTGACCTCTTGAAGGAAGCAGTAAAGTTTCATTAAAACCTTATGTCCAGCCTTAAGGAAATGACTTTTAGTATTTTGTGTGGGTATATCCGACTGTATCAATTGACCTAAGAATCAATGTTGAACAAAATTATCTGGCATGTAGATCATGAATTTAAATATTTTTTATGGATATACCTACTTATATTTAATTTAGGAAGAAATTTTGTTGAGTCTTAGAAATTTAGGAGATGAATAAATCTGCTAATAACCATGAGATTTTATGGAAATAAACCATCATTTTAAAAAATGTGGTGACTTCATCCAAAATACTACCAAGAATAAAACCTAGACATTTTTTCTGGCAAGGAATCTGGAATAGCAGTTCATTTTGAATCAGGAAATTGTAATAAGTCAACTTTTAAGATTTTTTTAAATAAAATATACGATTAAGCTGAGCTTGATTTTCTGAACTGATTAAAAACAAATACTTTAAACATTTGCTATTAATTTTTTATACTTAAGTAAATATGCTGTTCTTTTTACTTACTCTCACCTGAAATTTGAAGAGTTTTTTTTTTTTCGAGAATTGATAACTTCAAGTGACGCACCAGCACAAAGATTGCTTTTGCATTTGCTGTGATTGTCATAGATACGGTGTTATGTGTCAGTGTCCTATAAATATGATCTTAGGATAGCTTCCTGCCAGAAATTAGCACTAAGAAAAACTGTCATATAAAGAATTGAGGCTGGGTATGGTCGCTTACACCTGTAATCCCAGCACTTTGGGAGGCCGAGTCTTATGGATCACCCGAGGCCAGGAGTTTGAGACCAGCTTGGGCAACATGGCAAAACCCTGTCTCTACTGAAAGTACAGAAATTACTCAGGTGTGGTGGTGTGCACCTGTAGTCCCAGCTATTCCAGAGTTGAGGCATGAGAATCACTTGAACCCGGGAGGTGGAGGTTACAGTAAGCCGAGATTGCACCACTGTATTCCAGCCTGGGAGACAAAGCAAGACTGTCTCAAAAAAAAATAAAAATAAAAAAAGAACTGACATGTAGTTCCTCTCTTAGTTAAAAATTATGTAGATCACTTTCTTGCCTTCCCACTCCCACCCTAGGAAATGGAGTCAAATGTAATGCTTAATGACTATAACTACATTAGCCAGCAAGGTTAAACATAAGTACTTCCTCCTTTTAATATCACCTCACACTCATTTTATTTATTATTATTATTATTTTTTTTTTTTTTTGAGATGGAGTCTCGCTCTGTCGCCCAGGCTAGAGTGCAGTCATGCCATCTTGGTTCACTGCAGCCTCCACCTCCCGGCTTGAAGCCATTCCCCTGCCTCAGCCTACTGCGTAGCTAAGATTACAGGCGCGTGCCACCATGCCTGGCTAATTTTTGTATTTTAGTAGAGACAGGGTCTCATTAGGTTGGCCAGGCTGGTCTCGAACTCCTGACCTTAGGTGATCCACCACGCCCAGCTCCCATCCATTTTAACAACTTTGCTTTATGTGCCTTTTATTACAGTCTACTCAGAGCATTTTGGAAAGCAGTGTAATCAATATATTTTTAACTGCTTAATCGACTAAGCAGTTAGCTTAAAACTAGAGTTGTGCATGAATCAGACTTATGTTCCTAGTCTTCACTGGCCCAGATAATATCTTCTCTCATGCTTGCAGCTTTCAAAATACTTTTGTTTAAAAATAGGCTTTTCTGGAAGTTACCAACATAAGTTGTATGCTGGATATTTAAAGTTTAACATTCTCTTTAAAATCTGTAGAGAAGAGTTATTCCAATAGATTTTTGTCAAAAAGGAAAACCTTAGAAAAAATTTTTCTCTGAGGCACTAATTTATAAATATTAACTTTTTTTTCTAAAATCTTATCCTTGAAAGCTGAACCATGACATAAATATAAAAATGTTCATTCATTTTAATATGAAATTTTAGGGAAACTTTAGTTCCACAGTATTTCCAAAAGTAATTCCCAGTTTAGCTCCTAAGATTCTTCAGTGAACTGGCAGCCTTTTAGTAAGAATGTACTGTATTAGAAAGTACAGGCTTTAATTTTCTAAGTCCTTTAACATGACTAAAGGGCACGTCTCTTTCTGACATCTATTTGTGCTGTTTTCCTCTTGTCATTTTAAAGAATTTGGACCTTCAGATGTCACAACCAAATGCAAGTTTCTAAGGCTTTTCCTTCTAAATTGCTCATTCTCCCCTCTTTTCCTATTAAACTACAAGCACTTACTCTCTCCTTTTTGTGTGATAGTCAAACCCAAAGTCATAAAATGCCATGGTGTACTGTCAGTTTCCCTAAGTAGGTGGAGATTCCCAATTGTCTGTTTCTGTGTCTAGCAGATTCTTGTCAACATTGATTGGGATTCCCATTTACAGTTGGCAAGGGTCATCAATAAGTGTTCCAGGAGACTCTAGATAGTCAGTTTGTGGAAACTGTCATACTGTGTCTAGCCAAAACTAACTTCTTAAATCAAAAGCAGTTTGGTTTTATGGGTTTAAAAAACTTCATGTAGGAAACATGAAATACATTTCTCTTACAGTTTTCCTTGATTAGTTGTTAATTCTCTGTGCACTTGTTCCTTTTGGGATAGTAGGGTAAATGTAGCATGATGTTGCCAAGAAAACAAATGGACTTTTAATTCAGAACAAGCATAGCACTTCTCAATTAAATATATTTGGGAAATCCAGTTTAAAAATTCTAAAGAGCTTTAGATTAACTTTTTTATTGTAATTATTCATAGAGATTATTTCTGTTAAATATTTGAAAATGCTGAATTATTTTCTCATGCTTTTTTCTTTAACTTAGTATAATGCACAGTTGAACTTCTAAATAGTATAGTATAAAGATTTTATTTTTATAATTTTACTACCTCATGTACATTTTTATTTACAAAGTTCGTGTTTGGTTCTGTTTCATATTTTATAAACAAGTTCTCAGGGACAAAACATGCAGGGTTTTTCTATTTATGCAATTTCTATGCGTAGCGTAGCTCTCACTTTGAAATTAGATACGTAGTTAAAATGCCACACTTTACATTTTCTTTTGTGAACCAAAGACTTTCAAAAAATAATTTGTGTTTTAAATTATTCCATGAGCTAAAGTTACGATCACTTTTTTCTTTTTGTGATGTTTTGCAGTTTTTATATAATGCAGTCATATTATGCTTCTTTGATTTTAATGACCTTTTGCTTTGCTTTTCCTTCTTTTGTGCTGCAAACATATAGTGGATTTATGGTCTGTGGGGTGCATTATGGGAGAAATGGTTTGCCACAAAATCCTCTTTCCAGGAAGGGACTGTATCCTTGTGCTGCTGCAGCAGTTAATTAGTTAGGCGATGAATTTCTTTATGTTCTCTAATGAAAATGAATATGCTACATTTATACAGATGGGATTTTAAACAGGCATAAAGTTTGTGGCTATTAGAGTTCAAAAATTGTTGAGATAAGAAGCTGAAATATTTGTAGGCTGCATCTGGCAGTAGGACATACAGTCTCTGCTGGTAGTCAGAGCACATTCACTGTCACTCATTTTTATTTTATACTGCTTTTTATAATTTTAAAGTATACATGGTGTGTGTGATTTTCTTTATTTTTTTTTTATTTTAACCAGAATCTTTATGTTAATGTCATTGCATTTTGTTTTCAGTTGACATTTGGTCAGTTGGGTGCATCATGGGAGAAATGATCAAAGGTGGTGTTTTGTTCCCAGGTACAGATCGTATCCTTATCTTTGGCCTAAAATGTAGTTTCTAAAGGTCAAAATGTATGATAGCACTTCAGTTTGGTCAGGTGTAATGTATTTTGTCTCTCCCTAATATATTGTTAAATTACTCTTAAAATACCACCTACTATTTGACATAGACTTTTCTTTCCCTCATTTGTTGTTTCATATGTTAGTTCAGAACCCTGCTCAATTGTAATTATGCACAATTACTGGGTGGCTTTGAGTTGGTTTATTTAACCTAAATCAAAAGTCATGGCTTGCATTAAAAATTTCTAATAATTATACACTTAAGTCTAGAAATACGTACAACTTAATATGAATTTTGGAGCTGTCTGTTGCTTCTGGCCATCCTTTTGTTTTGTCCCCTACCTCCTTTTTGTTAATGTTCTATGTGGTTTATGTCTTTTGATTGTTGTCTCATTACTTACATAACATACCCTTTCATCTGAGAATTTCAGCAGTAGTAATTTTATATGGTGACGATAGCTTCGGATTCATGTTTTTTGTTCATCCCACTACTTTTAATATTTATATTAACAGTGATTTGTTATGTGTCTGTCAGCTAGTAACACTTAGAATTGTTTCAGGAGGAAGAGTGGAAAAAGCCATATTCACAAGATTACGATAAGTGAGTTTTAGGCCTTGGCCTTCAGGTTCCTGGTAAAGACTAGAGGAAAGGAGACCAAGAAATCCCAACCTTACAACTTACCAAAAAACTGAATCTTTTTTATAAGCATCAGAGCTTTAGAAAATTTTTTTAAACATAAACTGAACAAAGAACGGCAAAAGATAATGCCGCTTTTATAGAAGCCTTTATTTTTATTGCAACTGGTTATTTTCTGTTAGTGTAGAAAACTCAGTAAAACAGGATGTGTTCTAGAAATATTTGTCTAGGAGATACAATCATGTTTTCTGATAAACTGACAGAAAAGGAAACATTTTGTGTATTATTATAGCATTGTTTGCAGTTAGAGCCACTGTGGATAGTAATTGTCATTATTCTTAGTTACTTATAATTTTATTTAGAATTTGTGAGTTTAAGCTTCCATTTTAAGGTAAAATCAGTTAGTATGAACACACACAATAAATAAGATTAACCAAGCTTATTTATTGATCATTTCTGTCCATCTACAATCATTGCCTTTTGCAAGGTGCCTGTGACATATAAAATTTGTAACTGCCACATCCTTTCTTAGGATTTTTAAAATTTCTATTTTCTTATAATATGAATGACTAATGTGTTGAACATTAGTTATGGAGTATTTTTCTTAGCTACTTGATATTAGATATTGATCAGTGGAATAAAGTTATTGAACAGCTTGGAACACCATGTCCTGAATTCATGAAGAAACTGCAACCAACAGTAAGGACTTATGTTGAAAACAGACCTAAATATGCTGGATATAGCTTCGAAAAACTCTTCCCTGATGTACTTTTCCCAGCTGACTCAGAACACAACAAACTTAAAGGTACTTTTTACAAATATATAAATTTAATCCCATTTGGGGTGTGTGTGTATGTGTTTGTGTGTTTATATGTATTCATATTCTTATGGGACATAACCCAAGGTTTTCTCTGGATGGTGGGAAAAAAAATGAGGTTTTTTTTTCTTTAATTTTATATATTTTAGTCAGATGTATAAAATAATTTTACAGTAATATTTTTAAAACATATGCTTTTAAAATAAAAAATAATCTCAAATTGCTGAAAGTTATTAATAATTTGAGAACCTTTACAAATATATGTACATTAACATCATTATGTTTGCAGCCAGTCAGGCAAGGGATTTGTTATCCAAAATGCTGGTAATAGATGCATCTAAAAGGATCTCTGTAGATGAAGCTCTCCAACACCCGTACATCAATGTCTGGTATGATCCTTCTGAAGCAGAAGCTGTAAGTTATTTTCTTAATGTTTACAGAACATACTGCATTCTTAGAGTTAGAATTACAGTTAGGTTTGGAGGAAACCTTTTAATTTTAAATAAAAATGTAAATACATGATGATGTTTTTCTGTTTCTTCATGAAAACTACGTCAAATAATAAACTAATGAGCATATTGGAGCCCCTCCTACACAAAATAAAGTCACCTCCCACTGTTTTTTGCAATCTTGTCTGGATACCCTAACCAGAGAACTAGGATGTTGAATGCTCTGAGGGAACATCCTAACTCAATTATAAAAGAAATTACTATATCCAAAGGAACACGGAATTCTATGATCTATGATATAAATAAAATGTGGCAATTTCAAGAGCTGGAAGAAAAGAAAAAGACAGTTAAACATTTTTTTTCCTGCAATGAAGGAGTCTTCCTAAACTATTCTGTCTATATAAGAAAGTTGATGATTGATCAGTCTTGATCTAATGATACATTTTTATAAGTCATCTGTCTGGCTTATATTTCAAATAACTACAAAGAGTTAAAATACTCCCAGCATACTGACTCGATTATTATTGCCTTGTGTTTTTCAGCCACCACCAAAGATCCCTGACAAGCAGTTAGATGAAAGGGAACACACAATAGAAGAGTGGAAAGGTACATTCATCAGATTCTTATAGGGAAAACTGCGAAGGAGCTTCTCGTTTTTATATGGTGATTTATTGTCATGTTAGAGAAATTTGTGACATTTTCTGTGCATAACTGAAATTTGTTAATATTAATTAATATTTTTACATAAGTGGACAGTAAGTCTGCTTCCTTCCTTAACTTAATCTTAAGTTCCCAAGTTTCCCACCCCAGACACAGACACATTAGTGCTCTCTCTCATGTTTTTCTATGGTGTGTGAACATACAAATGTGTTTAGTGTCTCCCACCTCTCTTCTTCCACCCTTTGAAAATCACGTATGGTTGTGTACGGTGTATGCTATATGTACTTGCTTTGTTGATATAATCAGATATCTGGAAGGTTATTCTCTTTTGGTTCACATATATGCCTCTCTTGCTTTAATAACTGATTAGTGTTCTGCTGTATGAATGTGTCACACTGTATATCCATCTCCCTCTTGATGACCATTTAAATTGTGTCCAATCTGTTCCTGTTAGAAACAACTCTGCAGTATTCATGTTCACATATGAGAACATACCTGGAAGAAAAATCCTAGAAGGAGATGTGCTGAGCCAAAGGATATTTTTCAGTTATTTCCAAATTACTCTCCAAAGAAATTGTAGTAGTGTACACTTCCATCCATATTATATAGGAGTCTCTCTTTACCCTCACCCTTGCCAACAGAATGAGTTAATTTTTAATATTTGTAAATCTGATATAGTAGTTTTATTCTATTTTATGAATGTGGCTGAAATTAATCATGCTTTGATAGTCATGGAAGTGTTCAAATATTTCTTCGAAAGGTCCCCTGGGACATGTGGGCCAGGTAATGTTTAGGTCCCATTTACTTCCATTTGTGTTGTTGTCCTTCAGTGTTTTGACCACTTTTGTAACTGTGTGACTTTGAGTAAATCACTCCCCCTTCATCCCACCCTCCTACACCGCCCCCTGCATTTTACCTCATCTTAAAATAGAGGCAGAAGACCTGTTATTAAGAGTTGTCTTTAAATCCTGGGAAGCCAAAGTGGACTGGGGAGGTATAAACATGAATAAGTAACCCATTTTGCTAAGGATGAATTTGATTCTTCTTAGAAATTGAAGAGATTTAGAGATTGATTTTCTGTGAACTTTGGGAAACCCATGGTTAGCAGAGCCCATGATAAAGTTAAAAAAATGACAAAACAATAAAATTGGATAGAGTCTGCTGTATTTGAATATGTAATATGCGTTTGAATATGTATACAGACATAGCTCTGTAGTATGTATGAAAGCATTAACCTGATATTTTTACATCCTACTAATTTACAATAGACCATGAAGTATTTTATAGAATCTTGCTTTTTTGTTTTGTTTTGTTTTGTTTTGAGACAAGGTCTCACTGTGTCACCCAGGCTAGAGTGCAGTGGTGTGATCATGGCTCACTGCAGCATCAAAACTCCCGAGCTCAAGTGATCCTGCTGCCTCAGCCTCCCCAGTAGCTGGGATCACAGGTGTGATCCACCACACTTGGCTAATTTTTTTTTTTTTTTTGAGACAGGGTCTCACTATGTTGCCCAGGCTGGTCTCAAACTCCTGGGCTTAAGTGATCCTCCTGCCTCAGCCTCCCAAAGGGCTGGGATTATAAGTCTTAAGCCACTGCACCTAGCCTAATTTTTTTTTTTTAATTTTTGTAGAGATGGGGTTTCATTCTGTTGTCCAGGTTGGTCATAGACTCTTAATAGGCCAGCAGTTGTAAGGCACACCATTATGTGCCACAAAGAAAAAAAGAAACACTGTCAGTTGTCCAGCACCGTTGATTATAAGATGTAGTCCGTTTCAGAGTTTAAACTGAAAAAAAGTACATCTTAAAATCTGAGATACAGTGTTTTCATTTGTATAAGAATATATTTGGGGATTTTGATTGCTTTAAAAACATTTACCTTTATTCTGTATCTCTTACTCCTAGCCCCAGGTGCATGTCAGTAATTACCCACAGACTGCCTTTTTCAAGATCTACTTAAGAGTTTTAGCTCATAGCAGAAAGAAAAATTAATTGCCAAAGCCATTAATTACAGATGGCTTTGCCTAGTTAGTACTCCTAATTAGTTTCAGTTCTTCTGCCTTAACCTCTTTGTGCTTTTTCCCAGAGGAGTGCTATTTTCTCTCTCAAAAAATCCTATTGCAAATGTTTATCATTCCTTTTTGTTTCTTTGAAGAAAACCATCTCTTATTCCCTCCTTTATCAGTGCTTTCTATTTTTCTCCTTCCAAGCCTTAAGGCTTAAGGCTTACTGTAGCAAACAAACTTATGTCCAGTTGTTGTTCATTCCAACATACTCTCTTGCTTTACCTTATTACCAATATAAATGTCATACTCTGTAATCAGGGATTCTTTGTCAGAATTTTCTTCTTCAGGAATTAACACAGACTCCTTGAAATTCGATGCAATGTTTTTTGTTTGTACGTTTTTCTCAGAAGAGGGTTTTACAATTCTCAGAAGATTCCATGACCCAAAGAAGATGATAAATAGTGGTGATGATGTGGCATCCACCATTAAG
Source organism: Colobus angolensis palliatus (assembly GCF_000951035.1). Taxonomy (NCBI): domain Eukaryota; kingdom Metazoa; phylum Chordata; class Mammalia; order Primates; family Cercopithecidae; genus Colobus; species Colobus angolensis. The sequence continues at coordinate 1,786,306 of NW_012116333.1, forward strand.
GTTAACGTGTGGTGTGCCTTGTGAGTCTAAATGTCTACTTAAGAACCTTAAGTAGACATTAAGAACCTTAAGAAGGTTTTTTGTTTGTTTGTTTTTGCTTTTTTGTTGTTGTTGAGATGGAGCCTCACTCCATTGCCCAGGCTGGAGTGCAGTGGCGCAATCTCAGCTCATTGCAGCCTCTGCCTCCCAGGTTCAAGCAATTCTCCTGTCTCAGCCTCCTGAGTAGCTGGGACTACAGGCGTCTGCCCCCACGCCCGGCTAATTTTTGTATTTTTAGTAGAGATGGGGTTCCACCTTGTTGGTCAGGCTTGTCTCAAACTCCTAACTTCAGGTGATCCACCCGCCTCGGCCTCCCAAAGTGCTGGGATTACAGGCATGAACCACCACTCCTGGCCGAAGATTCTTAAGTAGACATTCAGACTCACAAGGCACATCACAGTTAACATCAGAATCACTTCTGATGATAATATAAGTGAAGAATGTAAGACAGGAGGCGCATATATTGATACCAGCAGAGCAGCTCCCAGTGTCTCTCTTCAGTTGCAACAGTTGTCGCAGTGGTCTGCTTGCTGTCCAGAAGCCTGATAAGAGAAAAAGATAGATTCCCATGGAGAAATGTTATTGGAAGTGATAACCATGCTTACTCATAAGGAGTTGAAATGTAGCTTACCTGTTTCTTTTCCTCCAATAAAAATGTGTTTATCTTTCATTCTGATTAATGAAGCTTTTGCATACTCTGATTTAAATCTTGGTAGCATTTATCTAGTTGAGTACCCACAGTGCGCCAGGCTCTATTCCAGGGCTCAGGAAATGGAAGTCAGTAAGACACATGGTTCAAGCCCTCCCTGAGACAGATGGTAGTACAGAATGATATGTGGTATGATATGCTCTAGTACAAGTTGCTGGTAGAGAGAAAAAGAAAGCTTCTACCCCAGCACCATCAAACCAACCTGAGAAACAGTGGTTACAGGAAAGATTAGTACTTCCTTTCGATATGGTCCATTGTTGAGTGTCAAGGAATTGTTATTAACATCCTTGAATCTTAGGCTGACACTTAACTGACTCTCATTTTAAGGACACTGTTTGAAGTACTTCACATGTATAAAAATTTCCACTTAAACCATACATGCGTTGTGAGATTGGCTCTTAGACTTTGAAAAGTTCATTTTTGTTTACTTCTTTTACAGAATTGATATATAAGGAAGTTATGGACTTGGAGGAGAGAACCAAGAATGGAGTTATACGGGGGCAGCCCTCTCCTTTAGGTTGGTTACAATATAAGCTTGGTTAAGATTACAGTTTACTTCTTGTGTTGTAATCTTCAGTGGCCTGAAACCTGCAGTTCTTCCCATACTTACAAAATCATCATTATTCCAGGCTTAATAAGTATAAGGAAATACGGTTTGTTTGGTGAAATTTGAAAGCACTGACACACTTTTCTATTAATACATTATACTAATATATCGGTAACTGTTCATAAGATGCACATCTTTTTCTATGATATTGACATTCTGTTGAAGAACAGAAATTAAAAAACTTTGTTGGCATTGTTGCTGGGTCTTTAAAGAAGAAACTTCTCAAAATTCAATATACATACCTTTCTGTGATGTTGACAGTCTTTACTTTGGATAAATAAAAGCTTCCCTGCAAAATTTAGTACATGTAGTACCAAGTTGCTGTCTTTCAAAATGATATTATTGATTTATTGAATGAAGACAATAACATTAAAACCATCACTAGAAGGTATTCTTTCTCTAAGAAGAGAACTGGGTTTGTAGGAGTTAAAACTTTTTTTTATCATAAACTGATCTTATATTTAATGTTAGTACAAGTAAAAGTATAAAGAATAGAAGGGAAAAGTTAAATGGCCGGTAACATGTACATTAAGTACATACCGCGTGACAGACACTGGTGGTTTATATACTTTATTTCATTCAGCCCCTAAGACCCTAAGGTATAGGATTATTGCACACGTTATGGCTGAGGAAACCGAAGTTCAGAAATTTGAAATAACGTAAGATTCCAAATCTATTATGTAGATGAACTAATATAATAACTTCAGAGTGTGTGGTTTTTTCAGCCTCCCATTTTGTTTCTCGCTGGCAACAGAGACTTCTCTGGCTACAGAGGTTAGGACAGTTGTATGAAGGAGGTGAAATTGAGCTGAGCCTTGAAGAGTGAGTAGTATTTGAAAAGATAGGTCTTGATTTTGAAGTAAAACTATGCCATTTTAATTCCTCAGAAACTTCTACTTTTGAGGAAAAACATAGATGTATCTAGCATGTTGTATATGGGTAAGGTTTTTTAAAACTATGGTGACATTGTCTACTATAAACATAATTGTTTAAGCCATTTTTTGTGGATTGCTTTGACATTTTTGGTTATATATTTTAGAGTTGTATATTTTAAATCTTTGATCAAGAATGCAGTCTTCCAGATTATAGTGTAGATCCTGTTGAAAATATAAATAGGTTTTGACAGCTTTTACCTATTTTGGAAATGGACTTTTCTCTACAGTTCTAACAAATTTAAAGCTCGATTATAAATGCTTCGTGTAATTAATTAGCTTTGTATTGCTACATAGTAGTAGTATAACTGAATTGTTCATGATGGAGGCTCAGGTGGGATTTGGAAAGTTCATTATGTGGGACAGTTTTATACTTTAGCATACTATCCAATTGAGTGGCACAGCTGGAGTGCCAGATGTTTGAGTAAATGTAATCTCATGAGTTAGAGCAGTTGTATTTGTTCTTAATTTGTAAGTGAATAATTTGAATCTTAGTCCAACACTTGCTTATGATCACAAAATAAGTCAGTGGAAAAGAAATTGAGGTTTCTAGACATTTTCTGGATCCTCAGTTATAACTTGCAAAGACGAGTATTAGCTAATTAAGCTGTTATGAAAATATTCTGCTCTTGATTATGTACGAAAACAAAAGGAGTAGTGCTTGGTAAATCAAAATATCAGATAACCATAGTACCATTTCCACTTGATTTTTAAAATGAATTTTATTCTTTTTCCCCTTTGAGTGCCTTCCTATCTTTATTTTTGGTTTGGCTAATAGTAAAGTAAGTTTGCCTGCCTTGAGTGTGTAGAGACTCACTTGAGAGAGGAATGACCCACCTGAGACTAACGATTTTCCATATTATTACCATTCAGATATTTGAGAATTTACTGTATTGCTTTAAAGAGAAAACAAGTGTGGTTTTTTTTCCTTAGGTACTTGATTTTTAGATTAAAAAGTTAATGCATTTAAAATTTAATTTTTATCAGATTAAAACATTTGGATAAAATAATAGACCCTGAACTAGAGGCATATATAAAAATTGTATATGTTGGAGCCCTTTTATGGTTTGAATGTTTCAGTACCAGTCTTAGAAACTAGCCATTGTGTACTATGTATGTTACACAGATGTATTATACTGTTCAGTCAGAAAAGGCTCATTCCAAGTATTGACTGAACTAAAAAGAATATGCTATCTCGGTTTCACTCTCACTGGGAAGCTAATGGACCTTTCTTGGGTCTAGGAGATTATCACCTATTTTACCTCTCATCTCTCAGGCCTGAAATACTCATCCTGCTTTTCTCTTCCGTTTCAACTCCCATCACCTGCTTTGTCTCTTGTGGTTCCATTCCTTTCTGTCTCGCAGTACCCCCCCACTAAAGATTTTCCTATTCCCACTACACTGCCTGTTTTCTTTTTGCATCTGAAGAAAAGCTCGCAGAGGACCTTTCATGTTGAAGTGTTTTATTGCTTATCTGGACAGAATGGAGGGATGATCTCAAATACAGATGCTGGATTCAGGAGCAGTGGTTTTCAGCCCATTTGGTTTCAGCATCTTTGGGTGCCTGAACGTCACCCTCAGAAATTCTGCTCAGTGTTCCGTTTGAAGACCATTGATTTTATTTCATAAATGTATTCTTGAGAACTTTTAAGTAACTTGCATTATTCAAATTTGGAATGACCTTTATTTAGTGTTCATGTGGTTTAAAAGTACTTAGCCTAGTGCTTGAGTTACCTTTTTTCTCTATCCCCCAGCATAAGTCATTCCTGTCCCCTTCCTAAACCAATCTCCTTGAGAGGATTTCTGTCTCAAGCTCAGGTATTCATGTTACTTTTCAAAATTCAGGAAGTCCTTGTTAGGTAATACTTTCGGCAAAAGAAACTGTTTGCTCCTACTTTATCTATTTAATAAATCCATATTTCTACGTATCAAGTATTAGAGTAGAAATAAGAAGACCCAAGTTTACTTAACTAGGCCATTTGAGTGACACTGGCATGTCCCATAACCTCGTATAAACTGGTGCAGTTGAATTAAGGTTTCTTCCTGTTAAAATTATTTTATTCCTTGTCTTGGTGCTTGCTTTAAAACAAGATGTGCCAGAAGTACATCTTGTTTCAAATTTGAATCATTTGAATTTTTCCTTTTTAGTGCGAAGCTATAAAGACTTTTTTGTAGGGAAGTAGCTTTTAACTTTTGTAGTTATACAGTCCTTTAAGATCTTCTGTCCAAAAAAAAGGCATTACAGACAGTTTTGCATGTATTATCAGCAGTATTCACACATACCCTGAAGCCCATTTGTGAATCTTGCTGCAGGACCATTTCTAAATGTGGCTCAGCTGTCAATTCTTGTCTTAAACTGAAAAATACATTCATTGAAAGGATAGGACTCCACGATTCTAGACATTTTCAGAATTCTCACCTCATAGCTGTCAATGAAGAGTGTTTTTTAGTGTGTTGGATATCATTTGCAATTATTTTTAGTGAGCCTTCTAGACCCAAGAGAAAAAATTACCACTAGAGGCAGGCAGTGCAGTGCAAGTAGCTCGATCTGCAGCTGTCTGCAACTGATTTGCTGTTTTGTTTCTCATAGCACAGGTGCAGCAGTGATCAATGGCTCTCAGCATCCATCGTCATCGTCGTCTGTCAATGATGTGTCTTCAATGTCAACAGATCCGACTTTGGCCTCGGATACAGACAGCAGTCTAGAAGCATCAGCTGGGCCTCTGGGCTGCTGTAGATGACTACTTGGGCCGTGGGGGGGTGGGAGGGACGGGGAGTCGGTTAGTCATTGATAGAACTACTTTGAAAACAATTCAGTGGTCTTATTTTTGAGTGATTTTTCAAAAAATGTAGAATTCATTTTGTAGTAAAGTAGTTTATTTTTTTTAATTTCAAGTGATGTAATTTAAAACCTAAGTTGTGTTTCAAAACAGCAACAAAACTGTATTGTATTTTTTGCTGTAATTAACTGTATAATGTAAACCTAATTATTTTATCATGTTTTAAATTTTTTGCATATTTGCTTTATCTTATGCTGCTGATTTTTTTAACTGAATTTGTAAGATTTTGTTTATCAAAGCAACTATTATGTGGTGACTTGCCTATATCATGAATTATTTAAGATTTTTATAGTTTTTTTTTATTAGAATTTATTTCAGATGTTTTGTTCATGATACTATCCTTCAGGGTTATGTGCTTATCAATGAAATAACCCCAGAGGAGTGAGGGAAAATAACTTGTAGCCAGTTATATTCAGGAATAACTACTGTAAATGATGAACGTGTTAGGAGACCTCCAATATTTGCTACTTGCCAATCCTAATTTAGTTACAAGAATTGGTAGGCAATCCTACTCAATTTTGGCAAAAGCCCCGTCATCTAAGTGGCAGAATAACTCAGAGCATGTCTTTGAAGATGCTGGGCGTCTACCACCACCTTATGTCCCCACCCTACCCAACAGAAATAAGTAAAAAGAACATGGTGTATTCTGCAAATTTGTGGCATGCTCAGTTTATGATCACATAAAGTCAAGAGGATACTTCATGAATAACACATTTCAATGCAAATAAACAGATGGTTCACTTCTACTAGCTATGAGCCTGTTTTTGTATACACTGAGTTAATCTACTCAGGCTGTAGATCCCAGCAATGTTCTAGAGTCTAGTCTTTCCCTCTCCTGCAGCTTCGGGCCCTTGGACCTTTCCAGTTTCCTATTACTTGGAGTGTCTGTCAGTTGAACACCAGTTGTTCTGGTGTTTCTGGCCATTTGATTCTACTTGTAGCATAATCATATTTATACTAGCTATCGGGAGGTTCCAAAGCCTACCTAGATTTGTGCAGGTGATGTATCAAATGAGCAATATACCGTTCATCTGAAAATAGTAGCACACAGCCATATATAGGATGTCATTTTCTAAGGACTGTTTCTTCACATTGAGCAGAGCAGGCATAAATGGTGGTTATTTAGTCTGAGTCTTTTATTTTTTTATACCTGATTTTCAACATAACATGCAATGTGGATGTCGAGTAGTGTAAGAATGGTGCTGCTCCTGACAAGTGTATGTTAACTGTTTACATTTTCTATCTGCAGAATTATTTCTCTATAACTGAACTTTTCCCAAGTAAAACGTCTTTGAAGTCTTTTTATTTCTGAAATACGTTGTCTGTAATAGACCCAGGCACCTTTTAAATGATCTCTGGAACGAGGGATTTCATGTTTAACTAGGAAATGCATACTCACATAAGCAGCAAGGTTCTAGGCAGAAAGCCCCTTGAATTCGTGACCAACGGGAAGAACAGGTGTGGCTTAACATGCAGTGTCCGAAAATTTGCTTGGCATTTTATTCATATATTTAGTGCAAAATTCCTTTTGAATGAGATATTTTATATCATTGTTAATGTGCAATATTTAAGATTAAAATACATTAGCCTTTTTATATACTTTGAAATAGCAGGTTTGTTTTTGATGGCTTAGAGTCATGATTTCCAGCTTCCCAGCCTTTTTATCAGTCCCTTTTCTAATACAACAAGGTGCATTAATTTGATTAGACAAATTAGGAAATTGAATTGTAGACAGGAAATATTGGATTCACAATTTTAGCAGAAATTTGAGAATGAGTGTGTTCATATTAATTTGACAATTAGCTGTATTTTCTGTAACGTAGATTATGTCACTGTTGCACTTTCACAGCAGACATGCTTTCAGAAGGTTCTCATATTTTATGCTTGATTGCTGATAAGCCATCTCTATTGATACAGATTTTGGTTAAGTAAGGAAAACCAGGTGTCTGACTGTATCATTTGTTGTAAACGCCAGCTGCCACTTGCCAACCATCATGTTCAGTTCAATTCAAAGAAAACAAACTCGTATTACTTAGTGTAAACTAAAATATTTAACAAATTATATCCTAAAAACAAGATCTCTTTGTTAAATGTTGTGTGCCCTAGGTTTTAAATTACTACATCTAAATACAATTCTGCTCTTAAATTTGTTAAGCTAAATAGGTATTGGTTCTTTTTATTTTGGAATCCTTTAAGCATCTTAAACTTTTTTTTCCCAAGAGAAGTTACAAATAACATTTCTGTCAGGTAGTACTTGTGTGAAACCACCTTTCTTCTATAATTTTGATTTTTCAATTTTATATACTTAATATACTCACTGTCTTACTATCAGAAAGTTATTTTGACCAAGATTTTTATTATCTTCATAGATTAAGAAAGAGATGCTAATTCTTTACCTGTGTCTTCCTGGTTACTATTCTCTTCCCTCTAATATATACTGGCCATTTGTAAAACCATTGTATTGTTGGGATCACTTAGTTATACCGTACGCAAATAGAGCATCTCAGCTCTGTCATACTGCTTGCTGAACAGTTTTCAGTGTGTCCTGCACCTTTGGCTGCTGGTTGTTCCTGACGTGCACTCTTCCAAGTTGATAAAGGCAGTGTGTTCATACCAGGTGTTCCTAAGAGAAACACCAGCCTGTTAAATGAGAAGCCTACACACAACCCCCTTAACAATCCAGAGAAGCTTGACAGTGCAAAGAAGCACTCTTTCCTGCCAGCCTTGTCATTGTTCTGTTCTATGCTAATCCTGCTGTGTTGTCTGAAAGATGGAGGGAAGAGGACATCAGTGTCTGATAGTGAAATCAGCAGCAGGAAAGTGAAGCTCTTTCGTTGGTTACAGATAAGATGGTTTACACTATTGGCCAGTATCTGCTACACATATGAAGACTTTAACTATTCAGTGTTTGCCTAGGCACTAGCCTGCACAACATTTTGAGGTTAAAACATAGTATATTTTCAAAAATATTGTTGTAGTTTGTGAGTGTTGTTCATTAGTTACACATTAGCTATAGAGTGGATGCATGAAGCCCCAAGACACCAGTCAACTCTTCTTACCAGTAGGTAAACCAAACACCACCATTCTGTCATTAGCAGCCCTCTTAAATGTTGCCTCTCCATATCCTGTTGCATATTTTGTGTGCATTGTGTTTCTACTGATCTCTCTTAGGTTTTTCTGGAATCAAAGGAAACTAATTCTTCCTTAATAGCAAGAAAGATGAAGAGGTAAAGGGCATTGAAGCAGAAATGTATAGTTTGGGGTACAATTAGAAAACTCATAAGGAAAACAGAAGTCCTAATTAATTTCAAACTGACTGCTCTTCGTTAAGTGCTCTTAAGGAGAGTCTAGTAAGAGTAATACTTTCTGGCCATTTCTAGTTTAGATTCTCTTCGTTACTGAAACTTTTGAGAAATATTACCTGTGGATTAATTTTGCACAATGTCCTATTCTCATAATGACTTACAAATTAAACTAGGCTTTTATTGAACTACCTCACACTAATTTTCTATGCTTTCCCAAGTAAGCTGTTGCCCTGTTAGATCTTTACTGAGTGAATTATAAATGTGTGTTAAATACTTTTTAGCCAATGTTGAAACAATACCAGTAAGTATGTAAAGTATATACCTTATATCAGTAAGAGACACATGTAAAATCTTTCACTGTATATCTTGGAAAATTGTGTTAGATGTGCTCATTGACATTATTACTGTTTTGTAAGTAGAAACCTGCTCATGATATCAGTCCATTCTTTACATTTTACAAAAGGAGTAAATCTTAGTAAAATTTTACGAAGAAATAAATTACTTTTGTAGGCCCAATATTTGGTATATTTTTGAGAAGCTGTTAATCTTTTAGCTGAATAATGAAGTTAGACTGAATTATGTGTCTCCCTGGACTGTGGCATCTACTTTCTCATTACAGTTTATCCTGGCTAGCAGGGTGTCACACCTGGAAACCTGAGTATGATAACTGACATTTGCTTTTCTTCCTCTGCGATGTCATTCCCCCTCCATTCCTCTCCTTCCCTGTGTTCCGTTCCCTCTCCTTTCCTCTAGACAAAACAAAATGGGGCACTTTTTAGGGAATGCTGAGATCATTATTGTGATTTTTCATCATTCATGCCCTAGTCATTAAACATGCACCACTGGAATGTAAACGACGTTATCTAGTATGTCAATTGGTTATAATATTTTAAATAAAAAAAAAAGTGGTATGAAAATTATGAAATTAAGAGTTTTTTCATTGAAAACAAAATCTGTGGTAAAGTTTTTCTTGGCAATTTTAGGATTGCCTGTGGATTGAGATAAATGGGGTCTTTCTAGGACCGGTTTCTTAGATTTGAATTTTATACAGATTGTGAAGAGCCTAAACTTTAACCCTGATTATCTGGTTGAACTGGTCTTGGATTTCTTGTGTTTGAAATTGCTGGATAAACTTTATCTAACAAAGGAACTTTGCTTCAATGCCCTTAACCTAGTTCTTGGTAGACATATGAGAGAATAGCCATCATGACCACTTGGCAAAAATAAGTACTTAAAATTGGGGTTTGATTCAAAACAAGAGATTTTAGCTTTGAATGTTTCCAACTTTTGCCATGCTTATTTGCTCTTTGCCTACATTGGGTGTGCTGCTGTGTGGGAATAGAGGGTCCCTGCTGCATACCTTCCCAGCCGCTGTGATGACTGATGCCACTCCATCTTGCACAGTTCCTGCTCCAAATGACCCTTGTACCATGCCGTCTCTGCCCTCACCCGAACTCACACTGCCCTTCTCTGAGGAGCGGAGAGGAAGGGGCTGGTCGTCTAGCTGCCTGCTGCTGCTGAATCAGCTGCGTGGCTGCTGAGCTGTTTCATCACCATCATAGGCCTCCCAGGAGAAACTGGGTAGCAGAAGCAAGTGTCAGAATGTTGAGAATAAACTTTTTACTTTTTTTCATTTTCACCAGTTGTAAAGTGGAATAATTCATCCTTGTTAATTTAGGTACTTTCTTTTTTCTTTTTTATTATTGTTCCTAAAAAGGTCTATAGATCTAAGTGAAGATTGATTTGTGGTGATTTTGTGGTTTAAGAAAATTTTTTATAGCTGTTACAGGTTATATACCAGTATTTCTTTGGACTTCATTTGAAACCAAAAGATACTTCAAATATGCAGTGTAAATTTTAGTTTTCTAACATGTACTTAATTTCATCTATTAATGGAAGCATATAGGTGATATAGATGTGTGCCGGAAGCTGGGAGTAGGAAATAGAAAGTGGATGACAGAGTCTTGAAATGGTGTATATGGAAGACCAAGGACCTGGCTACAGGGATTGATTAGAGGAAATGAGGAATTTCACAAAGACACTGTGTTTTGAGCCTTGGCATAAAGAAGGTTTGGAGAAGAGTATTCCAGGCTGAAGGAAAGGCAAGCAGATTTAAGTGAGTGCACGGGCAAGCACTGAGGAACGGCCTGGCATGGGTGCGGGTACAGGGAGAAATGGGAGAGAAGACTGACACGTTGGAGTTTGGAATTGAAACAAGCTGAGGATCGGACCTGAAAATATCAGGAATTGCCTTTATTTTGTAGGTGATAGGAAGCCATGGTAGTTTGTGAGGAGGAAAAGCAGTATTATGACCCAACCCTTGTTTTAGGATGGTCACTGCCAAGAGAAGCAAGTGCAGTTAGGCTGGAGGTGTGGAGATTGGTGACTGATCAGCTGAAGATAACTAGTTGAGAGAAGGGAAGAAAGGGACTCATTTAGATGTATTGCCATGGCATAGGTGAACTCGCCAAGCTTAGCGTTTGAAGCTGGGGGAAGACTGAGCCCAGTGATTGGGTGGCACACAAGAGATGGTGCAAGGAAAATACATGCAGTGTGTTTTGCAATTTGTACATCTCAGTTTGAAGTATCCATGACGGAATGCATGTCAGGTATGGCATCAACTCCAACTTACCGCTCCAGGAGTGGGAGGAAGGGAACGATTGGTTTGCTCCCTCACCTGCCTGTAGACTGCTGCTATTGTAGTTTCGTTTCTTGTGAGATCTGTGTCATTTGCTCGTATGGCCCTTGCACTATTTTTGTTAGTATCATTTTGTGGACAGAGGAAGATAGCGGAAAGATTCCTGTTGGATATCCCATATGTAAAACTTTAGAGTTACCTAGAGAAGTGCAAGTGGGGCCTAGTTCGAGTGAGTGGAGAAGCAGGTAGTGAAAAAGACATGAAAACTTGGCTGGAAATGTAAAGAAATCATGACAGTGTCTTGAGAGAAGTGAGGGGTAGACTGAGGGATCAGAAGAGTTCAAAGGGAGAAAAGAGTTCAAATGGAGTCTTGCTCTGTTGCCCAGGCTGGAGTACAGTGGCACAATCTCTGCGCACTGCAACCTCCACCTCCAAGGTTCACACCATTCTCCTGCCTCAGCCTCCCAAGTAGCTGGGACTACAGGCGCCCGCCACCACACCTGGCTAATTTTTTTGTATTTTTAGTAGAGACGGGGTTTCACTGTATTAGTCAGGCTGGTCTCGATCTCCTGACCTCATGATCTGTCCACCTCGGCCTCCCAAAGTGCTGGGATTACAGGAGTGAGCCACCATGCCCGGCCAGGCACATGTGTTTTTATGAGACAAGGTCCTGGAAAGGTTGGGGTCTACTGGGTCCTGCGGGTCCAGGTGAGCTTAGTCAAGATGGAGAATTTGGATCACCTTAGACACGTGTCAGTCTGGCTGAGCCATGCCTCTTACTGTTACTTGACAGCATCCTGTGTTCTCATCTTCTCTTGATGCCTCACGCTGGGATCCCCTGGATGGAAGAGCCTGTCCTACTGGAGATAATGCCTGGCAAGTAGGTGTTCCATAAATGGTGGGCTGGGTAAGCTAATGACTAGAACCTATCCTTTACACAATTTCTGTCCTCTGAAAATGCAACATTCATGGCCCTCAAAGTGTGACATAAGGACACTGCATGCAGCGCTGCGATATTATAGTGATGTGAGCATGGGCTCTGGTGCCAAATACCCACATAGCATCCTGACCTCACTGGCTGCCTCACTTCCTGCAGGTGCCTCAACTCGGGCTGTGCTCTGTCATCTGTCCTGTGGGAAGCCTAATGTCACCTGGCAGTGTTGCTGGGAGGATTTGGCGTGTGCATTCAGGGCAGGGACTGGCCAGCGCTTGGTGGGTGCTGGCTACCGCCATCATCCTGCCTGGCGTCAGGGTCAGCTCAGCACCCTGGCGTACAGGTTCGTCAATCAAACATCTGTCCCTCATGTCTGTTTGAATGTGTGTCTAGGCAAACATACCCAGAAGAGTTTGATGTGAACTAAATGCTGTGTTTCCCTCGATTTGATGTGTCACAAGGAAGAGATGTTCTAGAACCTGAAGCCCACCCCCCACCCGCCTCCAGTGTGCAGCTGAACCAGTGAACCCACGTGCTGACCCCGAGGCTCCCCATCCCCATGGCCATGGCCACCACTAGACCTGGGCCTAGAGAAGTGGGCCCAGACTACTACTCAGTCCCCTGTGAACTGGGCCCAGACCCTGCCCCTTGCCTCCTTTTACCACAGTGGACAGACAGACATCAAAAGCTCACTGAAAGAAGGGAAAGAGGAAATAATCATAGAAAAACAGGAATTCTCTACCAGGAATTTTGGGTCAGCTGCTGCTGGTTTCCTAACCTGGTGAACTTTTTAACCAGCTGTGGGGTGAGTGCAGGGGCTTGAGATTTATGAAACCATCGGGTTAATACCCAATGCCCAGATAGCATAGAGATTTAGCTGTCTTGGAGTGGGGTCATCAAGCCAGCTTGTCACATGTGGCAGGGGCAGGATCTGCATCTGGGCAGGCGGGCTCCGGAGCCTTCGCTTGGAAACTGCTGTGTTCTGCTTGAGCAGCTTTATGGGAATAAAAACGTCCCCTGCACAAAAGCTTCTGGGGCATGCTATGTAAGGTAAGCATGTTTGGCATTTTTCAAGACTTCTCAAAGACCGCTTTGCATTCTATGAACCTGCCTGTGACTCTCTCCCTGTCGTTTGGGTCATGCTCAGCAGTGTACAGACATGCTCAGGAGTTCCCATCTTTCAGAAGCTCTTTCCCCTTCCACTATCAAAATGGAAGTCAATTCATGTGAGTTAATGTAAAGCTCTCAAATCCTTCCCTATCTCCCTTAGAATAAAAACCTCTCACCATGGGCGATAGGCCCTCAGAGTATCTGGTCCCTGCTGGGCTTTTCATGACCCTGTCCTACCCTACCCCACTTCTTCACAGACTGCAACACGTTGTGAGACCCCTGTGCTCAAGTGTTGCAGGGCTTGCTTTGGGAGACAGAAGTAGTAGCAATGTGGCTGGTAGAAAAGGACAGCGATCCTGGCACAGGTGGGGGTTCTTGGTGGAGGCAGGGGTAAAGAGAGGCAGCGGCAGTGTGTGGCAATGTCATGGCTGCTTAGCTGGGAACTCAAGACACTCGTGAGATAATTACTTAGGATACTGGGAGGGCTCTGCAGGGGCCTGGGGTTCTGCATCCAAAGGAGAGGGAGAGAGTCCGTGAAACGTTGTTACTGACTCCATTTTTACCCACAGACCAGGGAAACATGGATATATGGGTTCCATTCCGAAATTCCTTCAGGAATAAGATTCATTCCTGGTCCATCACTCAAAAGCCAGTTGACAAGGAATCTTCCTTTTCTATTCCTGTTTCTCACACACACATACCCTTAAAATTGTATTTTAACTTCAAAGAACATGTACATTCATTTGTTATTCTTTTAACATAAGCCAACTCTTTGGGTTTTTTTGGTATGAGACATTCACAATTTCCAGTATTTCTTTAAAGTCAAACACAAGTTTTACGACACTGTTGAAGTATTCTGAGAGCAGAACCCCAGATTCTTCCCATTTCTCGCTATTGCATGTTTCATTCAACCATACTTAATTTGACAATATTTTTTAGCAATGTGCCTCTACTGAGTCTGTCTAAAGCATTCCAGGGTTTCGATGAATCAATTCCCTACCTTTTCATGTTCATAATTCATGTAATTCATGAGTCTACTTCATATTAAATGATGTAATTACAGTAACAAGTACAATGGGAATCTGTCAGTTTGGGACCAGGTTCAGCAAATGTAACTCAATTGAGAGAAGTGGGTAGTGGTGGGGATACTAGAGACCCCCTGACAGGTCAGCCTCATTCACTCAGTGTGCCTGACAGTTAAGTCAGGTGTTTTACAGATGAGATGCCCAGTGCTGGTTAGGTAGAGATTGGAGAACAGAACTGAATAATCACGCCAATTCATTTCCAGATAAGAATGGCATTTGCAGATCCTACTTGGCCAACAGGTGGCAGATGTGGCTCAGGCATTCATGAGCTCCTATCGCTACTGGGGACTCGGCAGGAGCCTAAGCCTTTGCCAGGATTAGTGGTTGAGACAGACAGACAAGCTTCCTTTCATCATGGGAAACCCATTTCAGTCTCCTCTGCTCCTTCGATAGCCTGGTGGCATTTTCTCTCCAGGTCAAAATCAGCAGAATTCCATGGCTGTGGTGAGAGAACCCAACAGGGTCATCAGAACGTACTGCTATTCCCACCCAATTTCTCCAAGCCTCAGTTTCTCCTCTGAATATGGAGAATAGGGCCAATTTTCTACTTCATTGGGTTGCTGTGAGGACTCAAAGTCACCTCGTATTCTCTTCTCTCTCCTTGAATAGAGGGGAGGGCAGCATCTCAACCCCAGGGAAAAATCCCATCACCCAGACAGCTGGCTCGCCGTGTCAGTGGCTGAGCAAGGACAGATGCCACTCTCCCCAGACCCTCCTGAGATCCAGCATCCAGACCTTGATGCTGCTGAGGGCCCTGAGCAGGTGCCTGCCTCCTGGTGGATGAGCCCCTGGTAGCTGCCTGGAGACAATGGGTAGCTGGCCACAGTGTGGGAGCCGCCCTGCCTGCCTCACCCTGCGGGCCTGCCTTCCTGGTAGGAAGCTGGCATTTCCTGGGAGGACTGAGCCCCCGGCATTTAAAGCATCAGATGTGGGCAATGTTTATACCTGACTTTAGGTGGAGCTGGTTGGGCCTGAGTGACGTTTCTAGTGGCTGTGGTCAGAAACTGGACGCTCTGGTGACCACTGCTCCCTGAGCAAACCCCTGCAGGTTACTGCTCAGGGGCAGCGAGGGGCCAGCCACACATCAGGACAGCGTGAGGGGAACAGTTGAAGACAGCAGTGTGACACTGCTGGGTCCAGAGGCACTGCGTTGCTGCCTCCTGAAGCACAGCCCAGGAGCTCCAGCCGGGCCTGGCCTGGGTGCCCTGTGGTTGGGAAAGGCTTTCTGGAGGGATTTGCCCTAAAGGAGCCTGCAGGTCTGTGGATGAGCCAGAGGAGGGGGGTGAACAGCAGGGAAGGAGGGACTGGAAGGGCGCTGGGCAAGGGCCCAGGGTGAGGCATGGGCACCTGAAATATGGTGAACAGATGCTTCCCATGGCCTTGGCTCAGCCCTCCTGTAGAGCGGCCACACTTGCCCACACCTCGCCCAAGCACAGCACCTGCACTGGGTTGGCACTCAGGCTCTGGCCCTGGAGCAGAGCTGGGGCCATGGTGGAAGGCCCAGGGGACCTCCCAAGACAGAAACTAGCTGCAGAGGTCCAGATGGCTAGGGGGCGGGGGAGTAAAGAAAGGCATCCCACCTTGAGCACACAGACAAGAGAGCTGAAAGCACAAGGCTGCTGTCCCTCGGGGGGCTTCACATCCCACTTCACAATGCCTGTGCTATTCCACCCAGGGGCATACCTCAGGGCACTCCTAGCCCTTGGAGAAACAGGAGTGGTCACCTAAGAAGCCCTGTATCGCGCGGCATGAAAAATGAGCCAGGTAACAAGGCACTATGCTTTGTGAGCACATTTAATAAAGAAAGCTAACTGCTCCCAGTGGCTGCCTGGATCCTGTGGCAGAAATGGTGGGTGCCCTCCACTTCTGTGGCCATGAAGGACATTTCCTGGGTAAGGGCTAAGCGCTACTCTTGGTACTGTCCCCTTCTGACCCTCACCACGAGCTGCATGGTTGGAGCAGCATCTGATCCCACCTGGAATGTGTGGGGTCCCAACAGTCCCCACAGAGGTATCAGGATCTCTCTCTCTCTCCAGCTGGTTCCAGAGCGCCTGGCTGCTCCAGAGATACAGAGGCTTCTGACTCTGTGCATGGCTGGAGACCAGCAGATGTAGCACAGAAGTAAGCTCTGCCATTCCTTTTACTTTGGGGCCCTGGCACCTTTTGCCCCAGCAGTCAAGCTTCCTAGGGTTGAAAAAAACTCTTCCATTTCCCTCTGCAACAGCTGGTTCCTCCTCTCCGCGTCCTCCCGTGCCCGCTCAGAGTTCCGCAGCTTTATTTCCAGCATGATGTATTTTTTCTTTTCCTGGTCCAGTTCTTCTTCTAACCGAGACATTCGTTTTCTCAGGTCAGCACTCCCTTCTTCGATTCTGAAAGTCAAGGAGAGATGCTGTTGGAGACTCTGCGGGCAGGTTCACTGTCCCATAGGTGTACCCTGCTTGCGCTCACTGTGGGTTGAAGGGTCAGGCCAGGCCATGGCAGCAGGAGGACACCCCGGCTCATCTGCTCCTCACAAGATCCCCAGTACTTCACCCGTGAGCAAACTGCCCCCTGCCATCGCTCCCCTCAGCGTGCGATCCTGAAATGTCAACACAAGGATCCATGCCTTCGGTGCCTCCCTGGGTCTGCATTTGCCCCTCCAGTGCAGTATGGGATTCCTGCCAGCTGGCAGGAACAGCACAGGCCCCTCCATAGGGAGGGTTGGGACTTGGACTGTCCCCTGACCTTTGCTCCTGTGCTGTGGCCTCCCCTCCCACAGCTCCCCACACCGTCCCCACGATCCAGCCACACGTGGCGACCCACAGAAGATCCCGTGGGGTGGTCACTTCCATTCCTGCTTGCCTGTCATGTTCAGCTCAAGCGCCCCCAACATGATGCTGCTTCCTGTGATCCTCCCCAGCAGGTCCCAATGGTGCTCCTCTGCGCCATCAGAGCCTATACCACACGCTTCCATGCAGGTTCATGCCGCAGTGTGCCAAGGCTGGCACGGCCGTCTTTTTGACCAGACGACCAGCTTCTGTCTGTTCGAAGGGACACACCTGAGCCCAGCCCCTGGGAACACATGCTGGATTTTAAGGCCAGCCTGGTGACCTGTGAGCCACATGGCTGTGGGCAGGACACAGGCCACACTGAAATGTAGAGGGTGACTGCTCCTCAGAGCAGTAACCGTGGGCTGGAAGATGCCAGGGGCCCAGCACAGTGCCTGGCATGTGGTGCATGATGAACAAACACGGATTCCCCAACCCACCAAAATGAGGCCTCCATCCTCATCACTGAGCGTGCAGCATGGCCTGAGGCCTCCCCACCAGGAGCACAGGCAGCTGTCAGAGAGAAGCCACCTACCTCCCCACTGCCGCCCCTGGGCTCGGGCCTGGACCTCCCCGTTCCTTCTCTGCCAGGCTCAAGGCTCCAAGCCCCAACTACACGCTGACTCTGCACCATTTCATCAGCATCTCCGACTTAAAGGGTCCTGACCTTCATCTCCAGACCACTCTTCCGCAGCCCTGGTGCACTCTCTTGGTGAATACCTTCCTTCAGCTGCTCAGCTGAACAATGATGTCCTCCCCTAAGTCCATTCCTTTTCTTGGCCCCATATCTGATCAGCTAGCAAAACCTTTTGGCTCTACCTTCAAAATATGCTCAGCACCTGGCCACTTCCCCCACCTCCACCTGCTGCCCCATAGGGCCACACCCCCCATAGGTCAGGCCTAGACCCCCACACCTCCTAACTGGTCTGTTCTGCCCTTGGCCCCTGGCAAGCTCTGCTCGGCATGGCACCCAGGTGTTCCTGTCCCAGTGCCCAATGTGCCAAGACCCTCCATCAGCTTCACACTTCATTCTCATCTCACTCTGTGAAAGACCAGAGCATTGCCCCTGCCCCACACATCTCCAGTTCCCAGCTCCTGACTCTCCCCGCCTGTAGGGGTCCTGGGCTCAGTGCTGGCTACAGCTCTGGGTTCTCCTTCCCAGGGCCCTCCAACCTTCTACCCTGAGGCTCCTCTCCGCTCCCCTCCATGCTGCTCTATGTTCTCCTCCTTCATCTCCCTTCTAACACACCGTGTATTTTTCAAAAGTTATCGTGCTTACGGTCTTTGTCTCCCTGCAACCCAAATAAGAATGTGGACAGAGATTTGGATCAGTTTTTGCCACAGCTGTGGCCACCTGCACAGCATCTGGTACTTCACAGGAAACAGGTTCTCTTTTGGGAATGCACGAAGGAAGGCTGACTCCCCAGCAGGGCCCTGGGGAGGGGCTCCAGAGTCCTGGGGGCCAGGACAAGGCCAGCCTCACCCCACCCCCTACCCGATGGCTCCATACTTCCAGAGAACAGGACACACATTCCCCAATCACCTGCTGGACGGGACAGGTGCTAATGCCCTCGCCTTCCTTCCTGTGCTCAGAGACTCTCCTCACTCTAGACCCTCCCTCTAACCAAGACAACAGCCCAGACCACTCTGCTAGTGAGGACAGGCCCTCCACAAGGGCTACCACTGCTGTCCCTTTCCCTCTGGGAACCTCATCTTACCTCCAGCCAGCAGGCAGGAGTTAATACAAGCAGCAAAGGTTCCTGAGTGCTCTCAGCCACTGAGTCATTTAACACTCAGGACAAATGGGTGAGGTCACTGGGGCCCAAAGATCCTGCCAGGGACACTCAGCCAATCCCTGGGGGAGCTGGGACTAGAATCCAGGTAGTCTGACCTGGAGTCCAACAGTCCTGCATCTCCCTTGAGAAACCAGACCTCAGAGCAGGCCAGAGGAGCTCCAGGAACTCAGCACACAACTGGCGAAGCTGGTCCAGTCCAGCCTTCTGCATGGACAGCTTTCTGCATGGTAAGAGTTCCCACATGCCCTGTAGTTTGGTCTGTGAGCTCATCTGCAGCAGATAGCATCTTCTACTATATTTCTGGAGGCCCTTGGGTTCTACTGATGCTATTTCCTTTCTCGGCTCCATCATATGGGTCCTTCCAGCCCTGGCTCAGGCACTGCCTGCTATGACCTTCCCCATGGCAGGGGCCTCTGCCCTCAAGGTCCCCCCTCTCCTGTCTCTTCCTTTTGCAGACACGGTGTCTGCACATGCCTGGCACTCTCCAGCACCCAGAGAACAGCTGTCAGCAGAACAAAAGGGCAATGGCTGCCATTCCAGCTCCCAGTGGAAATCACAGGTTCAGAGTGGGCAACAGGAATGCCTTCCACCTCCATCCACTGCCTCTAACGGAAAAAGGAATTCCCTGCTAGTGGGTGGGACCCAGGTGAACAGGTCAGCCGACTAATGGGGACCTGCAGCCAGAGGGGCCAAGGAGTCTGCAATGCTAAGGGAAACCCTGTGCACTGGAAAACCTGGCCTCCAGGAGCTGAGGTTCCTCACTGCAGAGGGGAACCCCGGTCCTCATGGGAGGCTGGAACTCCGGCCCTCTGTTAGTGAGATTGCAAGTCTCAGGGTGCAGTACAGCCATCCTGTGACAAGGGCGGGCACAAGGGCTTGGTTCAGCGGGGAAACTGGATTCTGATCCCATCAAGGAAGGGGTCCTCACTTCTAGCCTGGCTGGTCTGGGGCCTGGGCACTTCCCGGCGCCCAGCATCCAGGCTATGGGCCCCTGTACTGGGAGAGGCCTAGGACCTGCCTCCAGGGGCTGCCCCCTCCTCCCTAGCTGCAGACTGCACACGGACTCTGTTCCCACCCGTGTAGCAAAGGCCCCCCGTGGGCTGGGCGGGCATTCCCACTCACATGGAGTCAGCAGGCCTCTGCAGCACTGACTGGGTGCCAGACGGACTGCGTGCCAAGCCTGCCAGTCCCAGGGCTTTCCCAGAGCTAGGATTCCCCTCTCTGAGGCTGGCTTCCAGGGCCAGTGGCTGGAGAGTCAGAGGCCGACGCCCATGTGCCAAGAACACAGCTTTCCTGCAGGCTCCACCCGGTTACAGGAGGCTCCACGGGGCAGCACGTTACCTTTTCACACTCCTCTCGTACTCAGTCCGCTGGCGGCACAACTCGGCCCTGAGCTCAGTGACCAGCCCCTGTAAGGCCTCGGAGCGGCGCGCGTGCTCCCGGGTGGGGCTGCCCGGCTCGCTTGGCTCGCTGTTGCTGGCACCCGTGCCCGCCTCGTCCAGGCTGTGGTCCAGGTCCAGGGACTTGGGGTCCTCGCTGCTGCTGGGGAGCGGGGAGGGCTCCAGGGCCCAGTCGGTGTGCAGGGAGCTGCGGGCGGATGAGTCGCTGGCGCGGCAGGCCGTACAGCTGCTGAGCGAGCCCCCCACCGAAGACTCGCTGGAGGAGGCCCCGGACCACACCATGCTGGCCACGCTGGGTATGCCAGGGACCACGCCCGGCGCGGGCACATTGTCGTAAGTGGAGAGTCTCTGCACGGAGCCCGAGTCCTTGAGCCGGTCTCCCGATGAGGCCCGGCGGTGGCCACGCAGGGAGGACAACCCGTTCATGAACCAGTTCCCGCCGGAGGAGATGATGGGCACCTCCAGGGACGAGCCGCCCCCCTTCGGGCTTCCCGATCGGGATCCCGGCTGACGGAAGGAGGACTTCCAACTGGGCAGGGTCTGCACCTTCTTCCCAGGGCTGCACCGGCTCCCCGCTCCCGTG
This sequence comes from Colobus angolensis palliatus, assembly GCF_000951035.1. NCBI lineage: Eukaryota > Metazoa > Chordata > Mammalia > Primates > Cercopithecidae > Colobus > Colobus angolensis. The sequence continues at coordinate 1,807,091 of NW_012116333.1, forward strand.
GGGGCTGTTCTGGAGAGCACCGCCACGGCCGCCCCGTCCAGGGAAGAGGTCCTGTGCGCGGGCAGGCCGGGGTCGCAGGGTTCTCCCTGGCTGTCTCTGGTGACCTCCTCGGAGCCCCACCCCACTGCACATTGCGGGCCCCTGCGCGGGGAGGTGGACCCTTCCGGGGCCGGGGCCTTGAAGAGCTGGCTGTGTTTGCGGATGAGGACAGTCATCAGGTGCTGGACCAGGGAAGTGCCTGCCGGAAAGAGAGGCGGAGAAGGGCCCTGCTGCCAGCCACCCGGCCCAGGGTCGCTCTGCCAGTCATGGGGACCCAGCTTCGTGGGAGCTGGCCCTGTAACCAGAGCCAGGCCGCCCCTCAAGGGAGCCTTCATCCGCCCAGAAGAAAGAACCACACACCCTTCAACTCCAGGCAGGACAGCAGGATGGGGCCGCAGAACCATCTTCCTCAGGCACAGAGCCACAAGCCGGGGAGGAAGCACTGTGCCTGCGCTCAGGACCTCCAGCCGGGGTGGGGTGAGGAAGCAGGCACCAGGGCTGCAGGGTGAGCAGGTGGCAGGTTGGAACTGGAACCTGGGACCTGAGATGCCAGAACTCTCTCGGCTGCCCCATGTCACCCCGGTGCTGCTGACAATAGCCATGCCTGAATGTCCACACTCTGGGAGGATAGGGCTCTGGGACAGGGAATAGAGCCATCTTTCCTGTGTGGGGGCACACACATACAATTGCACACACAGTGCACCCCACCCACCCCTAAAATCCCCCCCTATAATCACACATACAATGCACCCCATCCACCCCCAAAGTTTCACACACACATACAATTGGACAAACAACACACCCACCCAGCCTCCCCAAATCCCCCAACACACAATTGCACATACAATGCCCACTCCCCAAAATCCCACACACATAAATTACACACACAGTGCACTCTGCCCAGGTTCCCCAAAGCTCATACACACACAAGTGAACACACAAATCCCCCACCCAGCCTCCCCAAATCCCCCCATACACAATCGCACAATGAACCCCACCCACTCCCCAAAATCCCCCCCACACAACTGCACACACAATGCACCCTCCCCAAATTCCCCCATACACAATCACACACATAGTGCACCCTGCCCATCCCCCAGAATCCCACATACATATAATCTCACACACACAACAATCCCCCGTCTCTAGGCCAAGGCCCCCGAGATGCAGCCCCAGTGCTGGGAACTCAGTTCCTACGGTGGTGGGGTTGGGGGCCCACAGCGGAGGTGGGCAGTGCAGGAAGGACCATGGCATCTACCCAGTTGCCTCGTTCCCTCCCGCCACCCTCACCACAAAGGCCAGACGCTAGGAGGTCCCCCGGGTGGGACGGAGGGCTGAGTGCCGGGGTGAACTCTCCCACTGAAGTTGACTAGGAATCGTGGAAGATGTCAAGGAAAGAATTCTGAGGCCAAGAACATAGGTGAGGCAGGAACTCCATGAAGCAGGTAGGGCAGGCCTCCACCTCAAGCATCTGTACCACCAGGCAGGTGGGAGCTTGTGTTTTCCTGGCCTCATGGGGCCCTGGGGTGGGAGACCCAGCCAGGACAGACCAAAGTGGGGACTTCAGCAAAAGCACTCCACCATGTCCCTCCACATGGGATAAGGGCAAGAACAACCTCAGCTGTGGGCTTCCTGTCTGAGCAGCACGCCTCTCACGCATACTCCACTAGGGACAGTGTTCCATGGGCCCTATGAGGTGGGCTCTCTTTTCTATGGCAGCCTACACCTGTGCCCTTTGCTAAGTCTGGCTAACTGGCCTCTGGTGAGTCCCCTTGCCTCTCCTGGCCTCAGTTTCCCCATCTGTAAAGAGGGGGCGATTACCACAGCACAGGCTGGTTGTAAAGCCTGAAATGAGGTGATACAAACAAGGCACTTAGTAGAAGCTTACTGAAAGCAGCTGCTATTGCTGCTATTTTTTTTTTTTTTTTTTTTTTGAGATGGAGTCTTGCTCAGTCACCCAGGCTGGAGTGCAGTGGCACGATCTCGGCTTACTGCAAGCTCCGCCTCCCTGGTTCATGCCATTCTCCTGCCTCAGCCTCCTGAGTAGCTGGGACTACAGGTGCCTGCCACTACGCCCGGCTAATTTTTTTTGTACTTTTAGTCGAGACAGGGTTTCACTGTGTTAGCCAGGATGGTCTCGATCTCCTGACCTCGTGATCCGCCCGTCTCGGCCTCCCGAAGTGCTGGGATTACAGGCATGAGCCACCGTGCCCGGCCTGTTGCTGCTATTTTTAATCACTTATTGTTATTTATCATAAATCCTCCAGGGTTTGCAAAGCTGACATCCAGGAACCTATGACAACTGCTTAATTGTAAAAGAAAAGTAAACATGTCTGTGTTCAAGGGCAAGAGTGCTGACCTCTCCCATCCCTCCAGCCTCTTCCATCCACAGAAACCACTGGCCATTCTAATTGCACCCAGTGACTTGCTGCTGCCCATTGCAGGGCAAAGTTCCTTTTTATCTTATAGCTGGACTTCATGGAGGTCAGTGGGGTGAGGTCTACAGAAGCTCCTGCCAAGTCCCCCGAGATGGAGATGTGCCACCTGAGCCACCCCTCCTGCTGGCCTGGCCCTGGGCTGGGATGGTTTGGAGGACTTGCCCTGGACCAAGATGAGCCCAGACCCCGGCAGCACCCAGGGCCACCAGGTACACCTCCCACTTACCTTCCATGATGGTTACTGGGTCCTCTACCTGTGGCCGCAGAATGTTAGGTCCAAACACAGTTGCCAGGTTCTGGACACTCATCTTGTTGACATTTGAGTATGCCTGAACTTCATCCAGAAACCTGCAAAGTAAGGAAGCAGCAGTCATCAAAGAAGCAAGTTCTGACACCCAGTCTCCTGTGAGTGGCCTGGACGCCCCGCCGCACCCCTGCTGAGCCCTGCTGCCTGTGGGCTTTTGCCCACTGGGTGCAGCCTGCCTCTGCCAGGCTCAATGAGGGCAGGCTTCCCTTGGGGCCCGAGAGGGCCATCAGAAGCAAAGCTCACTGGGACAAGGGCCCACGCTATTTGTGTGAAAGGAGGACATGACGCTGCACATTGCAGTGTGCACAAATTCTGGGAAGTCCCAGACCCTAGTCAGAACTGCCCCTGCATGCCCCTTCTCAGTGTCTAGGATGGGGATACATGAAGGGTTGGGGGTCAAGGGGCAGATGCCTGGGGGGACAGGATGGCAAGAAGCACCCAGGAGAGACAGAGGGTATTATCTACCCAGGGCTGTTTAAAACCAGCTGCTCCCATGGGACCGTAAGCTTCATGAACTCAGGGTCTGTGTTTTTCCACTCCCTGCTTCATCCACCCTGGGTGAGGCTGTGCAGGGTGGGGGAATGACCCGGGCACCCCTCTGACAAGGAAGAGTTATGTGTCTCGCTGTGGGGTTGGGGAGTGTGGAGCCAGTGCAGGCAAGTGTGGTTCCCCTCCTGCCACGCCACTTACTTGCAGATGTATCTGAGCAGGTTGTAATTGGCCTGAGGAAGGTTGCTCACTTGTTTAGCCAACTCCAGAGTGCCCTTAGGAATGAATAACAGAATTTCAAACACCGGCAATGAGGCCCCTCGTCCTTCTCTGACTGCGAGGAGGGGTGGGCAAGGAGAAGGGAGGTGGGGGCTATGGCGGCCCAGCCCCAACAGACCAGAGGGCTCCACCACCTCCACCTCCCCTCAAGGAGTGGCCAGGGCCCAGCTGTGACCTCCTGGGAAGCTAACTTGCTTCTAAGGAGCTGGAGTGAGGGGTGAGCCTCTACGGGGCCGGTAGAGGAATGTCAGGGCCAGCACTCAGCTCACTTATCAAGACACAAATATTTGCCAGATAATGAGCCCTCAACTCCCACAGGGCCACAGGGGAGGCAAACGGTCCTTCCCTGACCCTGAGCCACCTGGGGCTGCAAACCAGCACCTGCGTGGGTGGGAACGAGAGGGATGGCTCATCGGTCCTGGGAGCCAGCTCAAATTCTTTTGGGAAGGAAGCAAGATATAAATAAAAGATCTCCCTGTTTCTGAGCCCATGACAGGCCTGAGTGGCCTGAGTTGGGTATGAGGAGTGTGAGCACCTACTGGTGTGGCAGCCAGAGCTGGGCACCCCGGACCCACCCCTTCCAGAGACCAAGGCCGCATACAGGTATGGCTCCAGACAGACAGTAGGATGCCCCGGCCTCTCCCCGACCTGAGCAGGATGGCCTGGCCCCTCCACCAGCCGAGCAGGATGCTTCAGGCCTCCACCACACCCCCAACACAGAGCAGGCCTCCACAGGATCCATGTGCCATGAAAAGTCAGTCTGTGTCCTGAGTCTACAGGCCACCACCCAGCCAGCCCATCTCCCAGGAGCTATCCCAGGAGCCACTGACCTCCCCCTCGTCCTTGGTGAGCAGCTGGGCGCAGCTGAGGAAGTCCTCGTACCTGGCGAAGGGGACCACGGGCTCGGGGAGCTCCCGCAGGTAGAGCTTCAGCAGGGAGGCCACCGTGTGCACGTCTGTTGTGCTGGGGGCGGGAAGGGAAGAGGATAAGTGTGTGACGCCTGGGATGCCAGGGGACTTCAGGGGTGACTGGTACCCCCTGATGCCAAGGGGCAGCCTCTGGTCTCAGATGCATGCTTGGGCATACTGGGGGCTGCATCTGCGGCCAGCTGCCTTGGTCAAGGAAAGGCCAGTGCTGCTTCTGGGAGCAGTGGACAGGGCTAGGGCAGGGGCGACTAAGTATCCATGGCCAGGAGCTCCAGCTCAGGGACCACCCATCATGCCTAAGCACCTGCTCAGAACCCCTGAGTCTGTGTCAATCCATTCAGGACCTGCTCCTGTCCTGCGTAGACTGCGTAGGACTCCAGGGACTGCAAAGCCACAGGGCCCTGCAGGTCATAGCTGCTCCACCCTAGCAGCTGCCCTGGGCCAGAGGAATCAAGTGTGATGCAGGTCAGGTTGCACAAGGGAGGGCCCTGCGACATGGGCCAGGGAGCCCCTTCCACAGGCCTGGTGGCCATCCCAAGGTCCCCTGCAGGATGATGTGGAAGCCGCCTGCTCTGCGGTAGGAACAGCTATCCTGCAGGCCCTCCACAGGTGCTGCCAACCCCCAGCCTGAGCCTGCACTCTCCGCTGCACTTGACCTTGGCTGGAGTGGGAGGAGCTGCATCAAAGGCGCCCACAATGCAGGGCTGCTGGCTCCTTGTCGGGGAATCCCACTCCCCAGAATCCCAACGGCAGGAGCAGGTCGGAGGTCAGGCCCTTTCCTCTCTTCCTGTCCACCGTGGGGACACCTGGGCTTCTAAGCTCATCACCTCCTCTCCAGTGCCCCAGGAGTCCACTCCAGGCCCCAGTCTCCTGCTCTGGCTTGGAGCTGCCAACACAGAAGTAGACCAGCTGTGGATGGTGGTGACAATGGGCCTGGCACAGTCCTTCCCTGGGTCCTGTGTGGGGTCTGCAGTTCAGGTCCTAAACAAGAGCCTTGGCATCTTCTCTGAGCTTGCACTCCAAGCCGTATACGGGCCCCAGGTTGTTCATCTACTTGTCTAGGACCATGGACTTAAACCCTGGACTGCATTTCCCTCAGGAGAGATGAGCTCGGGGCCAGGAGACTGTGGCTGTGCCATTATGCTATCACCTGACCCCTGATGGATCCCAGGCTAGGCTCACTGAGATAAATACCTTCTGGCCCTGACATTTGGGATTCTGGGGTTCCATGTATCCATATGCACCCCAAATCCATATACCTGGGGCCCCTCCTTACCTGAGGCTCAGTGACTCTTGGTTTGGCTGGGTCCAGTCAGCCCCCACCCTACTCCTCTTCCCTCTCCAGCAAGGCATGCTGCTACCACACCCTCCTCAGCCTTCTCTGGGGCCATGTTCCTGGCCAACTGCCCTGGGGGAGGGGCAGGAGGCAGGGAAGTGTGGTTGGGAGCCAGCCCGCATGTCTTCCCCTTTTCTGCAGCTGGGGGACGGAGTGTTTCTGCCCTGGGTGAGTGGACACAGAGCCACCCCTCCTCTGCAGACCTGTCCGGCTGCATCCCTGCCCTGAAGGGTCCTGCTGCTTGGCCCTGTTTGACCCCCCATCCGCTCAGCACCTGAGCTCTTACTTCCTTTCCTCGCCCCTCCCTCCCTTCCTTCTTCCCCACTGCAGTGCCTTTCCTCCAACAGCTGTCGCCAGGCCTTTTCTTGAGACTTTTCCCTAAACTGCTGTCCCCTTCCTCCCTCCAACAAGACCCAATGAGAATTCTATATAGCCTGTGGCCCTGTGTGTGCCTCCCCAGCCTGTGGGCCTCCCAGCATGCGGTCACGTTAGTGCAGGTGGAGGCTGGGGGCAGGGGTGGGGCAGAGAGGGCAGCAGCTGGTCAGGGGACAAGGTGCCTGCCCTGGGGGCAAACCGGCCCTGGTGGTCAGTGCCACCCACAGCAAGGCGACCCTCCATCCGCAGGTTCCACATCACCTCTCCGTACTCAAGGAACCCCCCTGCCCATGCCAACACCAGCATCTATGCAGAACACGCCATGCCTCCAGTCTGGCCCCGACTTGCCTCACTCCCCTACAGTCCATTTCTCATCACCCAGCCCCACTTCCTCAACCTGCCCCCAAGCCGGGCCACCTGCTTAACCGCACCTGGGTGTCCACAGGGCTCCTCCCTGAGCAGCCCAGTCCTGCCATCTGCAGCACCCCGGGAGGTTCCCTACCACTAGGCCCAGGACTGGTGTCCCTGGTGTTTACTTGTTGTCTGTCAAGACCCACCCCCCTTAGAATTTCTAATGCATGTGGGTGCCCCTTCACCCCTAGGCCTCCCAGCGGTCCCTCACTCAAAGAGGGAGTAAGAAGAGCCTGGCAGCCAGGAGTCCATGCAGCCCTAGGCTCTGGCTCACAAGAGGCTGTCCTCACAGCTCAGCAGCGGGGCGGCAGCCTGGGAGACAGACAGCCCAGTGCCCAGGGGGACACCGTGCTGGGAAGGGGCAAGTATGGGCCAGCTCCAGGCACTGAGGCTTCCAGGCCTGGTGAGGCTTTAGCAGAAGAGAAGCTCAGGACCTGGGGCTAAAGGGGACCTTCTTACAGAGATGAGCAGGAAGGTGAGGAGGGGCTTCGTGGGGAAGGGGCCAGGCTAGCAGCCAACGCCCCGGGAGGTGGGCAGGCCATGGCCTTGGGGATAGAGCTCCATCCCGGGACTCTGTTGGAAGTGGGTGAGGAAGGGACCCTCTGTTGGGGGTGGGTAGGGAGGGGGGACCCTCTGTTGGGGGTGGGTAGGGATGGGGGACCCTCTGTTAGGGGTGGGTAGGGAGGGGGACCTTCTGCTGGGGTTGGGTGGGAAGGGGGGCCTCCATCGGGAGTGGGTGGGGAGGGCCCCTCTCTGGGTACAGCTGCAGAGCCAGAGGAGCTGCCATGGAAACGGCGGAAAGTGGGAAGGATGGCCTCAGACACGCTAGGAGGAGTTTCTAAAGGGAGAGGAAACCAAAGCCCAGGGCCACAGTGGCAATATGGGGGCCACTGCCGAGATGGGGTGGAGGGACAAGGCCAACATGCCCACCGTGGAGATGGCCCTCCAGACACAATTCCAGAAGCAGGGGAGAAGCAGCCAGAGAGGGAGAAGGCAGGCAGCAGAGGGCCCCCAAGACACAGGGAAGGTTGCCCCAGGCTGCTGGGAGACAGAGAGTCAGGTCTGCATGGAACTCACCCTGGGGTGCCCAGTTGCCTCTCAAGGGGGCTTCAGCAGGCAGGCCAGGTGGAGAAAGGAGGCTGAGCATGCCAGGAACCCACCTTGGGAGAGCAGGTGTGCCCAGGTGGAGACCCGCCCAGCAGGATGGGAGAAGCTCGGCAGGGGAGGTGAGGTGCGGACGGCCTGCGCCACTCCAGGGGGCCCCAGCAGAGTTTGAGTAGGGAAGTGGCAAGATCTGATCTGTGTCTGCAGAAGCCCCTCAGGTAGCATCAGGCACTAGGGCAGAGCATCTGATCCTGGGGAGCTTCCAAAAGTCCTGGTTCCCAGGCCTTACCCAGCTGACATTATTTGAAGCAATCTGCAACCCTAACGCTGAGACACAAGATGGAAGAGGCCTGGCTGGCTGAGGTTCAGAATGGACCACAAGCTCACTGAGCGTCAACACTGGGATGGAGCTTTACAAAGCTCCAGAGGAAGGGTCCTCCGTACCTCCCTGGGTGGAGTACTGCTAGGGAACGTGGTCAGTCCTGGACTCCACATCTAAGGAGAGGAACCGACACCCTCCCCTGGCTGCAGTGATGGGTCTGGGAAAGAGCTGAGGGGCTGAGTGTTCTGCCCCCAGAGGAGAAGCCCTGGGAGGCCAGGGCTGCCTGTGGGTCCTGGTGGGCCCATCCTGGGGCAGATCCAAGAAGACAGGGCAGAAGTCCCATAGAGGGTAGGTTTTCTTGATATAGGAAGAACTCTATGAAAAAACTGCCCCATAATGGGTGGGGGCACTGTCGGGGGAAACAGAGTCCCCAAACAGCCCTGGACTGGGGGTAGAGTTGGCTCCACCCAGGGGCATCCAGGGTCTGGGTAAGCCCCCATGATGGGTAGGATGGACATGGCCCCAGGACAGATGGAGGAGACTCGCTCTCCTGTCCCCAGAACCCAAGAGGAGGGGAGCCGAGCTGCTGTGCCATCTTGCCATCGATATCACCGGAGGAAGCACGGCCAAGAGACAGACTCCACAGAAGGCCTGGGGTCCCGGATGCAGCTGCACCCAGTCTGTCCTCACATGGCAGCCAGCAGAGGTCCTTTTTCTCCGGCCTGGGTCAGGTTTATTAGCATGTGCGGGGAGGCAGGCTGTGTGGATGTGAGCTGGCCTTGTGCGTGGCAGGCATCCATCTTGAGAGGGGACCCCAGGCTGGCGGAGTGAGGGTGTGCCCTACGTTCTGCCCACTAGGAGGGCTGGCCAACCATCCTGTTGCCAGCCCACCCCTGCCCACTGGAGCTGGTGTCCTGGGTAGGAGCCTGGAGGAGGAATAGACAAGTGGCTCCATCTTACCCCCAATCACGAGCTCACCTGTCAAACAGTGGCTTCTCCCCACAGTCGAAGGAATCCTGCAGGTCCCTCACCAGGTTGGCCTGGCCCGGCATGCGGAACAGCCCCTCCTCAGTGAGCCCGCGCTCCCGGATGAAGTCCACACACTGCTCCACCAGCAGGGGCGCCAGGCGGGGGCCATACTTCCGCTCGTGGTGGACTGTGTCCTCCAGGCGCTGCCCAAAGATCCCTGAGCACAGAGAGGAGCTAGTCACACCCTCCACCACCCAGCTGAGTGTTGGGTGCTCAGGACAATGGAGGGCAGGGGCACTGTTAGGGCTAAAGGTGGCTCCTCCTCAGGAAGCAAATTACACACTGGGAGGATGCATACCAGGAGGCTGGGCCCTGGTCACCCGGACACATGCTGGGAGGACACACACCAGGATGCTGGGCCCTGGGCTGCCTGTGGACAGACAGCAGGAGGGAGCAGTGAGCTGGTGGTGTGACCTGGCCCGTGGAGCTTGCCCAAGCCAGGAGCAAATGGCCCTCAGGAGCGTGCATTATGCATGTCATTGATTGGTTTTGCAGTCATTCCAAATAAGAAGCCATCCAATGCTCATCAACAGCAGATCTCCTGTGTTCTGTTCTTAGCATGGAACACAGTGCAGCAAGGAGAATAAATGAGGCACAGCTCACTGGACAAGACAGATGACATAGTAAGGCGAAAACCATAGTCATGATTCAGCATCAATCATCATCAGGAAAATGCAAATCCAAACCACTATCTGATACCACCTCACACCCACTAGGACGGCTACTGTCAAAAGATCAGATAGTAACAAGTGTTGGCGAGGATGTGGAGAAACTGGAACCCTTCCTTGTGCACTGCTGGCAGGATGACAAGATGGTGCAGTTGCTGTGGAAAACAGCACGGCAGTTGCTTAAAAAATTAAAACCAGAATTACCAGTAATCCCTCCCCTGGGTATATACCTAAAAGAATTAAAAGCAAGGTCTCAGATACTTGCACACCCATGTTCACAGCAGCATTATTCACAGTAGCTGAACCACGGAAGCAAGCCATGTGTCCATCAGTGAATGAACAGAGAACCAAGACGTAGTATTTGCATACAGTAGAACTTGATTCAGCCTTAAAAAGGAGGGAAATTCAGACACATGCTACAACATGGGTGAACCTGGAGAACATTATGTGAAGTAAAGCATTCACAAAAGGACAAATACTGTGTGATTCCTCTTACATGAAGAACCTGGAGTAGTCAAATTCACAGAGACAGAAAGTAGAATGGCAGCTGCAAGGGGCTGGGGGCAGGGGAGATGTCAAATTAGAATTGAACAGGCACAGAGTCTCAGCTTTGCAAGATAGAAAGCGTTCTAGAGATGGATAGTGCTGATGGTTGCAAGATAATTCGAATGAATGTAATGCTGCTGAACTGTGTGCTTTAAAAATGATGAAGACAGGAAATTTTATGCTAGGTGTCTTTTATGAAATTTTTAAAAAATTAGAAAACAAAAAATCATCAGAAACAAAAGAAGCCTAAACCCCAGAGTGCACACTGCATGACTCCATTTATGTAAAGTTAAAGACAGACCAAACCCATCTGTGCTGTTAGGCCGGGACATGGTTACCTTGGTAGATCTGTGACTGGAAGGGACTCAAAGGCTTCTGGGGTTCTGGTAATGCTGTGACTCTCCCCTGGCACTGCTCACCCAGTTATGTTCCTCTTGAGAAAATTCACTGAACTCTACACTTATGACTTGTATACTTTTCTGCATGCTGCTCTTAAATAACATTAGCGAAACGAAATCAGAGAGAGAATGATCTAAAACAATACATGACAAGACACCAAATGAGGAATAGAGGGAGAGAGGAAGGAGGCAGAGGAACTTCTGAGAAAATCTATGAAAACTAAATACATTACTAGGCTAAGAGGTTCCTGGCAGCCCAGGCAAAGAAGGGAAGGAGTTGAGATCCATAAAGCTGTCTACAGCACGGCACAGTAACAGGAGAAACAGACTTCTGCCAGCCCCTAAGCTTTACAAGGTGAATGCCTGACTCTTTGGAGTGCCTGACATTATTCACACCCACTGTGCAGAGACCTTTCCTGCAGGGTGGCTTGTGGGGTGTTCCAGGGGCAAGATGCCAAAACTCCAGGCTTGGGACTTCTCAGAGGCCTGGGCACTGAGCCAGCTAAAAGTGGGGCTCCATTTGTCTTACTTAGCTCCCCACTCAGGGGCTATTTTGGAATAAGATACATCGGTCCCTGGTACAGTGCCTGGCACAGAGCAGGACACACTAAATGCTCCTCCTCACCCTGCTTGACCCAAAAACAAAGTGTATAAAACCTGAAAGGTGAAGACTCTTCCTTTAAGAACACATGCCCATGTGGGCTGCACCTGCTGGATGCCAGCAATGCTTTAGGGAGAAGTGTGTGTGCACATGTGTGCATGTAGGGTGGGCTTGTGTGTGCACATGTGCTGGATGTGGGCTTGTAAATGTGTGTGCATATGTGTGCATGTGGGGTGTGTGTGCATGGGCATGCACACATGGTGGGGGCATGTGAGTGTGAGGAGAGTGCCGAAGTAGCTACACACAGTGCTGTGGTGCCAGGTGCTGTTCTGAGCATTTTACAAACATCAGCACATTTAATCCTACCCATCTTGATAACTTAGGGACTAGGGACTGTCACTATCACTGTAACTATCATCATCATCATCTTGACTTTTGCCTGTTCAGTTTGCGGGATGTTTGAACTGATAGGCATGGGGTCTTAAGAATGTGCCCAAGTTCACTCAGCATGCATGACAGGGACAAGGGTCCAACCCAGGCAGTCTGGCTCCAGGTATAGAGAATGTACTTGGCCACATGGCTGCTTGGCACCCACGTTGGTGTGGAGATACCTATGTGACGCCCCCAGCCCAGCACCAGCAGTTCCTGAAAACGCGGGTCATGTGAACAGAAAACAGGCAGAGGTTGCAATACTAACACGAAGGGAAAGCTGCTCCCGCCTGGGCTCTGGTGGGCAAGACCAGGCACCCCTGCCCAGAAATGGGGCCCAAGGGGCCATTCATCAGCCTTGAGCACAGCGGGTGATCCTGCTGCAAGCTTGGCCTGCTAGCTGCCTGGGGCAACTCTGAGAAGCCAGTCCAAGGAGGCTCCAGGGCCCACCACTGACAGTGTCCTGGCCTTTCCACCACCTCAAGAGTGGCCTGGGCTGGTCCAGGGACACCGAGCCCCTGCTCTCTCTCACCTCAGTCAGGGCTCAACATCTGATGCCTAACAATGAGCCACACCGGTCCACAGATGTGCCTGCTTAGCTCATATGATGTTGGAAACATTTTTAAATTAGTTATTTACAATCAAGAGATTTCACATATAAATCTGGATTCCCAGCTTCTCTTAAAAAATTCAGATGTGCTGACACCAGGCCTGAGTTGCAAAAAAAGCAATAATTGCAGAGCTCAGTGGCATCTGTGCCCTTTTGATAGGACACACACTTGCCATTTCTCCGCAGTCCCCACCATCCCCTCTCACTTCCAACCTAGCCCATGCTCTGCTCATGTGGTCCTGCCAGATATTCGTTCACCTCTTCTGCTTTGACCTCCGGGGCACAGACTTCCCCCAAGGACACTGGGGCCAGGATAAGTAGGAAAGGTAGCAATGGGAAGCTACACCTCTCGGGACCAGAGGCCTCTGCTAGGACCTCAAATGAGCATCCAGGAGGAAGTGCCCATGGACAGAGGGTCCCATGAGGGGAGGGGCTGACCGGGCAGTGCCCCTGGTGCCTGCCACCTGCCTCCTGCCTCCCTCCACAAGCATACATGTGTTGCCTTTCCTCTAGCTCTGCCCACTGCTTGAGTGGCATGAATCCGTCTGCCTTCATGGCCCTGTGAGTGGCTAGGGCCTTCTTCCTGGGTAGCGCTTTCCTCTTTGGTCTGGGCAAATTTCCTACTAGTCCTTAGAAGAAAGCTCAGAAGTCCTTCCTACATGAGCTGCCCCAAATCCTCCCTTCAGCTTTCCCTCCCCTCTGTCACAGCCCTGACTGCCACTACTCCAGACAGCTTGAGGACACTCCCCTCTGCTGGGTTGCTGGACTGCCCACAGCCACATGCTGGGCTTGCAGCAGAGACCAAGGATAGCCAGTGAAGGCGGGGACTGAGCTCTCCAGGGCCACCACCCATCCCAACTCACAGCGTTCAGCCCCACCCTCAGCTCACAGCTGACTGAAGGCCACAGTCCAGGAAGAGACACACAGGGAAAAAATTCCAAAATTCTCTCTGGAGGCCCACGGAGCATGGATAATTCCACCTAGCCATCTCTTGGCTCCAGCCCTGCCTGCTGTCCCATCTCCTACCCCTAAAACTCCTGCTGTCCGTCTGTCCATCCACTTTTCCATAACCCCTGTACTTTGTGCCTGGCCCCACTCCAGGAATTAGAGCACTGCCCGGAAGGCTGTAAACATATAAATCTCCCTGGGGCCTCCCCTGCTGCCTGTTCCCCCACACACACCATCCTCAGGATAAAGCCTAAACTTGGCAGGCAGGCAAGGCCCTGCCCCACTCCCTCCACCAGCCCCTAGGGGTGCAGAGCCTGGGCCAGCCCACCGTTTGCACAGTGCCCGCATATCCAGGCAGCTCCCAGCCCCAGCATAACCACTACCCCTCTGCTTCCCCATGGCACCTTCCTGACCGCTTTCCCAGAACAAGGCTGGAAGAGTCAGGAAAGGGACATCAACAGGGTCCTGGGCACTTCTAGAGAGAAGTTCAGGGAGGAGGTGATGCTGAAACCAACATCTAAAGATGAGCAGGAGGTAGCCAGGTAGGCGGGTGGGGGTGCAGGGCACATGACGGAGGACCATGGGGGTCGGAGGGCAGGGGTGAGGGAGCATGGTTGGCAGCACCCTGCCCTGGCATGGTGGGGCTGGGGTGGGGACACAGGCAAGTAGGTGATGTTCAAGGCCAAAGGTCACAGAGACAAAGATTCTGGGTCTACACCAGCACTGATCTGGTACACGTCCTGGCTAACCCACTGAGGAGAGGTGCTGCCTCCCTTTCCTGGGGCTCAGTCTCTCCATCCATGAAATCCATAAAATGGGACGATCACACCTGTCTTTAGGGGGTACTGTGAGGGCCAGACTTCCCTGAGGCCCAGCCCCCAGGTACCATCAGTCCTCAGACTGGCCCCACATTCCCAGCTGGCCACTGGAGCCCTCAGACGGGAGCTGCCAGGAGGCGTGAGAAGGTCTCATTCCAGCTCAGCCTCCCAAGAGGCTTCCTTCCCCACGGCCCTCCTGTGGGAGGCACCCTGTGCTGGGGCTTCTGGGCTCGGCCTCCCTCATTAGGGGCCCCGCCAATCCCTCCCCTCATCAGGGTCTCTCAGGAGGCTGGCAGGGCCTGCCCTTGCCTGGCTGAACTCCCTCAGCCCTCCTGGCACCCTTGGAGGGGAGCCTTGCCAAGAACTAGTTCCAGTAGGTTTGTCAGCTCCCTGGAAACCCAGCCATCGTGTGGGTTCCTCGAGGTCCCAGCCCATGCTCTTCACAGAGCACTGGCTCTGCCACCGCAGGGGAAACTGGCAGAGGCTGCCTCTCCTCTTGATGAACTTGCTGCCAGGCCTCCCCCGCCAGCGTTTCCCTGGCAAAGCCATCCCTCACTCCCCTCCCCCCTCCCCGGGAATCCCACACAGGAGGGGAAGCCCAGGCAGAGCAGTCCACTGGCTCGAATCCTCGTCCTCTGGTTCCAGTCCTCGTCCTCTATGACCCTGGGCACCGTCCTCAGCCTCTCTGAGCTGGGCTTGGCCACCTCCCGGGGTGTGAGCGTCCACGGGAGATCGACCACACGAGGCACCTGGGAGCAGGTGCTTTGAAATGCGGCTTTCTCCGAACCTTGCAGGGTCAATTCCTGGACAGGTTCTGCCTGCCCCTGAGTCCCACCCCCAAGGCCGCATCAGGGAAGGGAGACCTGGGAGGAATCTCCTGGGGCTGATTCCGGAGCAGAGTGGAGCTGTGCAGCAAGTCTGCTTCAGTCATAGGCCTGCTTTTCACTCTTAGAGGAGCAGGCAATGCCACAGTCTGGGAAGAGGCACAATGAGGAAAGTAATTCTAAAATTCTCTCTAGAGACTCCCAAACTTTGGGTAGTTCCGCAGTTTCCCTCTTGGCTCCAGGCCTTCCTGCTCTCAGGACCCCTGTACCCCAACACCTGCCATCTTCCATGCAACCACCCCACCCTCTGTCAGTGCAGGGACTCACTAGCCGGCCAACTCTGTCACTTCCAGGCTCCGTGCTAAGTACCAGAGAGCTTCAGAATTGCCCTCAGGGCTGTAAGCGGTAAGATCCACCAGCTAGCCGGCAAAGCTGAAAACTATCCTGCTACCCACCCGTCCAGGCCTGCAGGAGCACAGCAGAAGCACAGCAGAAGCTAAGATCACCTGGAAGTGTCCTGCCCTGGGTAGTCCGCCCCAGGGCAGGAGTGATACCCTCAACCTGGGGGCGCCGGTCCCACACCCCGTCCTGTGGCCCAGGGAGGCTTGGGGTCAGAGCCCAAGGTTCGGATCCCGCTGGGTCACCCAGCCCTCTGTAGTTGGGGTTGGGGAGGGATCCTTTGCAAGTCCCTGCGCCCCTCCCAGACTCTTAAGTCCTCATCTCTACAAGCGGGTCGCCCACACCCAGCAGGAGATTGGAGAACGCCTTCGGTCCCTGCCTCTTCCCTCAGACACTCACGACCCACGCTCCCAGGGAACCGTCCCGCAACACCAGATCCGCGGTGACACCCAAACTCCCCCAGGCTCCCCGCCGACCCCCGCGAGACGCATGCGCGGCGCTCTCCCTCGCCCGCTGCGCGGGTCCC